>NW_009635059.1:50526-66331 GCF_000690535.1 Cariama cristata | reverse complement strand
TCTTCCTATTTCCTATAATAATTTTTATCAGGTTTGTGATGTGCAGTAGTATCCTCTTAGTAACTTCTGTCTCTGATGGCAACAGAAAAGCGTTCGCACGATTAGATGATTACACATGGTTATATTCTTTTTTTTTTTCATCTTTTTTTAAACAAATAGCTAGCTGTATTTTAATTTTTGTACCCCTCAAAGCTTCTGCCACATCCCTAACCTTAGGGGCTACTCAGAAGTAGAGAGGGCTTTTCTTTTTCAGCACATTCCTGTCCTCCACTGTGTAAGTCCACGAGCCAAAAGATGATGTGATCTTGGCAGCCCAGTTTTTGTGTTGAAAGTGCGCATTGTGCTAAGGCTCTTTCCCCCTGGAGTCCTCTTTGTGCACTCCACAAAATGATGAAATCAGGGATTGTAAGTCAGCAGCTAATTAGAATGATGATAACACCTTATCTTTGGTGGTTTGCCAGCTCGCCTGACTGCAGCAGCAGCCTCGCCTTGGAGGATGGTCTCACTTCAGTCTCCAGGTCTCTGAGTCCTGTGATTGTTCCAAAGGTGTAGGTCTCCCACCATGGCCCATCCTGCTCTGCAGCTGGAGCTCCGTGGCTTCCCTCCCTCTCCGAGATCCCTGTGTCAGGCTCAGCTCACTCCTGGTCTGTGGCACCCTCAAGGATCAGAGGCAAGAAGAGAAGTTGTAAAGTTACGTTGCCATGAGAAGGAGCATTTTAGGAGACACACAGACTGCGCAGCCCTTCCTCAGTCACTGGAGCTACTGTGGCTCCTCCTAGGTCACATCCTATATCTGACATCTAGACCTGCACCAAGAGGAAGAAAAAGTCAGAGTTGTTCCTTTCAGGAGCAGAGAAGAGCTTGGAAAGATGAACACAGTCACTTCAAACCTAGGACTCCAATAAAATACTTCCCTCCTTCATTATTCCTTTTTTTTTTTTTAAAAAAAAAAAAAAAACCACATAATTAGCACTTTTTGAGCCAACTCCTGATTGTAATTTTTGGGGGTGGGACAGGAGAGAGGAAAGGCTGAGTCACAATTTCTGAGCACTCAGCTCTTCCATAATGCTTCATCACCAAGGATCTTAAAGTGGTTTTGGCATATGAATGAGTTAAATTTCACCACTTCCTACTCTGGCCAGGAAAACCTTTGCTGAGTTCATTCACAGATGAAATGGAGAAAACCTTTAGGTCAGAGTTTTCCAACCTGGATACTTCATGTTAGATACCAAAGCTAAAAATAACATGAAAATGTAACGGGTTGTTTAAAGTGCATTGATCCATCCTGCTACTGTCACAGTAACAAAGAATTACCTGGATTAATTTTGGATTTAACCAAACTGCTAAATTCAGTAGCCTACTTCTGATCTGGTAACACCGTGGACCTCCTCTGCCCTCACCAGAATTATCTATGAAAGGCTGAAGAGGAGGCAGCTTTGCTATTTTCTGCTGAAGGGAGGGCTTCTTACCATACAAAGTAGTAGCATCCTCCCTTCTTCCCTCCCTCTGGTCTTCTGTGTCCAGGACCATGAAAAAAGCATTAGAGGTGCTGCACCCTTCAGCACCTTCAGCTCCAGGGATATCTCCCATCAGGCTTTCACTCCTTCTACTTCTCAGAGTTCTTGCACTGAAGAAGCTGACCTCATCCACGGATACCATCTGCATACAGAGGATACGAGAGTTGCCATGAATCTGCAAAACAAAACAATAGCTTGGACACAGTTGCGGCAGTGGGAATCCATATGAAACCAGGGGAAGTTAAGTGAATTACCCTGGGACCATGCTGGGAGCAAGAGCTGTGAGTGGAGACTCCAGGGAACTTGGAGCACTCCTTGAGCTGCCTGTGCAGCAAGGCTGGGGTGTGCTAACCTGCTGATCTTCACCGAGCCATCGAGGCTGCTCACCTTGGCTGGAGCTCTCCAGAGAGCTGCCCCCATTTGTCCACCTCCAGCTTCCCTGCCTGGACTTGCCCCAGCTCGTCCGAGGGAAGCTAAGGTACCCCCTCAAAGACCATTGAAATCTGTGCTCAGTAGCTTCAGAGCAGTCACTCTGGGTATACAGGACCAGACACAAACTTTTGGCTGGGTATGAGACCTCCTGAAATGGTTGTGTTCTCTCCTTTCAGAGCGTGTCTTGCAGGCAGTGCTGCACTAACAGGGTTTTTGTGACAGTGGCATATCACAGGACACTACGGGTACCCTCAAGGCTCTGGGCTAAAGTTTGGTTTTGCCTTTGTGTCCTGACTGTCTGAGCAGAAAGGCTGGCTTAGCTTGTAAATGTGACTTCACAGAAACATGGCAAAAACCAGAGATACCTTAAGCCAGTAAATGTTTCCAGATGGGGGCATTTCTGGTGAACTTTTTACTTCTGCCTCTAAATGAGGCACTGTTAGCTTTTTACAAAGATTAAAAAGATTTGAGCTTCAGGGTTAAGTGTGGTGGGACTCTCTCTTTCTTTCTTTTCTTTCTTTCTTTCTTTTCTTTCTTTCTTTCTTTCTTTTCTTTCTTTCTTTCTTTCTTTCTTTCTTTCTTTCTTCTTTCTTTCTTTCTTTCTTTCTTTCTTTCTTTCTTTCTTTCTCTTTCTTTCTCTCTTTCTTTCCTTTCTTCTCTTTCTTCTCTTTCTCTCTTTCGCTTTCTTTTCTTTCTTCTTTCTTTCTTTCTCATTCTCATTTTCTTTCTTTTTTCTTTCTGAGTCTTTCTCCATTTTTCTCTCTTCTCTCTCTCTTTTTTGTAAAACAAGGCAGCTAAGAAGGAAATGCTGTGCTGTTTTTTAAAATACAGCTTAATATATTCCTAGGAGCCTGTAAGCAGAGCAAGAACAGGCAAAAGAGGGAGAGCAAGCAAGTTTTGACAGTAATAGCAGTGAGCCAGTGGAACATCTTGAAAGGAGCTAGCCTTGTCTTAGGAAATTAAAAGGACATGTGTGTAGCTGTTAAAAAGTCTGAGAAAAGTGTCTATGGTTCTCCAGTGAGGCAGTCCTGCAAGAGGAAGTTTACAAGAGCTAGGAGTAGTAGTATCCGTGACTTTAATCTGGTCTTGGAAATTATTAGTTCTAAGCATGCTGGAAGGAATTAAGACCAAACAAGGGTTTTTAGTTTAGAATCTGAGTCTTTGATGCTTTATGAAAGTAATTTGATTGCATCAAATGGGTCCCAGGGATAGGAACCTTAGTCCATAAATATCACCGATCCACATCATTAAAAAAAACCTCAATCTGCACTTTTTTTTTCCTTCTTCTTTTTGCAGTGCTGATATTCTTTGGACATAAGAGGCCTGCAGCTGAATCAGCAGGGAGATTGATTTCTCTCTCTCCCTTTAAAAGAGGGAAAGAAGGTCCCTTTGGGTCAGGGTTAAGGGCTTGGAAGGGGCCTAATGGGAAAGTTCATCTCACAGCTGCCAGCGGTATATAGTACCAGGCCCATGGATAACAACAGGATGTGGGTTTTGAGCACTGTCAGCTCCTTCATGATATATTTCTTTTTAATTTTCTCCTTTTAAAATAATACACCAGCAAAGAACATTCTTTATTATCATAACAAAATCTCTGCTCCAGTGACTCTGAGACGTTCCTAATTGTTTTCAATCTGTCAGGAGTGCTTTCTGTTTGCATTTCTGCAACCACTCAAGAGATTGCTGTAAAGAAAACAAACAAAAAAAAAAAACCGGCCTGGGCTGACTCAGGGGTTGGGTAATGGGTTACAGCACTTTCGCCTCGCTCACCGCCGCTGAGCGGGGACCAAAAACTGAATTGGTTGGTACTAACTCGAGTATCAGCTTTGCAACAGCCAATTTCAAGCTGTTGTTGGCACTGGAAGTCACCAAACAGGCACAGTGACAGTCAGTGAGTTAAAAATAAACTCTGGTGATGGTGGAAGGCACAGGGAAATCACCTCATTCACCCAAGTGTGGAGATGGAAAGTGAAGGGGAAGAGTGCATGCAGCTCTTTGCGCTGTCATCCCATGAATGACAAATAGCAATGCATTTCCCACAGAAAAAAACACATCTGATCTAACTTTTCACACTGTTTCATAAAAAGTGATCTCATTAATGTGAAAGCAGAATGATTTCTGGGAACAGTCTTGTCCTGACTAGTTGCTGTCGAGCCTTACAAGAGCAGGCGATGCAGAGCAGCCTTACAGCACCATAGCCGCATCCTTATCGGTGCGTCGTACTGGTCTTGCTGTGCGATGGAGGGAGCGGTGGGAGCAGAGGGGCTACAGGGAAGGCGGTGCACAGGAGGCCCAGGGCCCCCCGCAGATATCTGCTGGCAGAGCTGGGGCACACGGGCCGTGGGAGGAGCGCCGAGGAATTTTCCCAGCATCATTCCCTGCCTGTGTGGGTGTTGCCTCCCACCACGGAGCCCGCGTCCTGTTATGACTCTCGGTATTACAGCACAAATGGTGGGCCCCCACCCCGGAGGGAGTCCCTGCTGTACCGCAGGCTGTAGGAGACAGGTCCTACCTTGAAGAGCTGCAGAACTAAGATGGGGGAAAGAGCTGCTCTGTACAGCAAGTTGGCCAAGCACTGAAGGCAGCATTCGTGTTGCCCACTAGAAATACTCATTAGTTGTCAAGTCTGTCCCTCTCCGATAGTAGTATAGTGACCACTAGTCTGTCTGCAGGCAGTTTGGATCTCTTCTTGAACTTGGTGATAAGATACAGTTGTCATGACGACTGTGGCCCATAGCCTTAGAGAAACCTGAATCCTGACCTGGTAGACTTTGAAGGCAACCAGAGAAAACAGAGAGGCTGTGGATGAAGTCCGCTGAGGTTTATTCAGGATCACACAGGAAGATGAAGACAGGACTGGGCACCGAGCTCCTCAATCACAGTTCAGTGCTGTAACCGTGTGTTCCCCTGGGATCGTCCTCCCGTGGCTCTCCCTGGCCATCAGGGCTCCAGATGTCTCTCAGTGCAGAAGGAGCTGAAGAAGAGTAGGGGCTGGTTTTGCGTGCGTAAACAAAAAAGCGGAACCACAGGAACTGTCTATCTCTATGTTTGGGAGGCACTCATCACCCTGGCATCTGGTATGCCCTGAGCTGCCGTTAGCTACCAGCGCTGAGAAATCCACACAAAAACTCAAGAGCTCTGACCACCCCTGGAGGAAGGTCTGGGTGAAGAGTGGGTCAGTGCAGAGTACCCAGAGCCAAGGGCCTGAGTCAGGCCTTTGTTACGAAGGACAGGAAGAAGGGCCTGTGTCGGAAAGGGCTTATCCTGCCGATTTGGAAGTCATAGCTCCTTTGGCTCTGCCACAGACGTCCCACACGTGCTTTAGGCACATCCTTCAGCTCTCTTTGGCTTCTGGTCCCTATGTAAAATGGGAGGTGTTGCCTTACTCTGCCTCAGCAGGGAGCTGTAAAAGATGGGCTATTTCCAATTTGCAAGGGCTCTCATGGTTGCTCATGCAAGTGACTTTAAAAACTTCAGCTTGGAGCAAACCATCTTTGGGACCCCTGCTTGGTCTCACTACTTGGGAGGAAGCCCACGGCGAGAAAAAACATGAGGTTCCTGTTCCCCGCTGCTGCACAGAGGTGGCTGAGAAGTCTTTTGGCGGGACACAGTTTCCCACCTGTTTTGCACCGGCGTAAGGAGTTCTGCTAAATGCAAGGCAGGAGCCGGGTTTGTGCTTTCCCACAGGAAGCGCTGGACACAGAGATAAGCTCCTCCACATTAACACTGAGATAGCAGCAAATCTTTAGCAACTAGGAACGTGAAGCGTGGCAGCCACAGTAGCCACAGGGTATGTGGGGGGGCTCTGTCACATTTTTTTATGAAGAAACAAAATTGCTTCCCCTCTCACCTTCCTGGGTGGTAGGGGAGGCAGACCCTTGGCTTGTCAGGAGCATCATTGCTGCTGCTCCTTGACCTCCCCATGCTCCTTGACTGCCTTGGCTCTCCGCAGCAGCGTTCAGAGGTGCACGGCGTGGCTGCAGGCAGTGGAGGAGCAAACAAGCTCTAGAACAAAACAGAAAGTATGTTCTCATGCAAACCTCATTAATAATGGAGAGCGAGTGAAGAGAAATGCTAAATATAAATTACATTGCTTGTTGGGAAGAAAGGGAACGTACTGCACCGCTGCAGAGAGGGAATGTGAAAGGTGAAGCCTTTCAGAGTTTACATCACTCCCCCATAAAAAAAAATTTAGGCTATTTCACAGTTACTGCAAGATTTAGCCAGGCAGTGGGATGACAAATATCGCTAGTAAATAAACAAAGAAAACCCTTTTATACTGAGATTTTTACTATCTCAGTCTCTCTTTTTTTTTCTATTTCAGTTCAAAGTCTCCAATTTTCTTTCTTACTGCTGGCTCTCCAGAGAATTCAAATTCATGCTGACATGATAAGGCATTTTCTCAGGTTAAGCAAATGTGGCCCATATAGCAGTGCTCAGCAAATGCCTGCCTCTTGGGGATACACTGCCAGCGGTGACTGTGGCTTAGCAAGTAAGTCATTATTGACAGCCATCGGGCTACTGTCTGGCCCAGTGGTCCAGTTAGGTGTTTTAAAGATGCAGGTAATTGTAAATAGAGTACATGTTACTCTGCCCATAAGTCTCTGCCATAATGTGACATAAAGACCTCCTAAGACTGCAGTCCATGCGTTCTTTCTCTTTTATGCCGGTCATTAATCTCAGAAATGCATACAAAATTGATTTCCTTTTCACGACATTGTTTTCAAATGACTCTTCTGTTTTCTTCTGCTTGGTTTTTGGCAATCTCAGTGGCTTGGGAGTTACAAGGAATATAATTCAGAGTTTCTCCGAATGTTTCTGTCCTGAAGTCGTCAGTACTTGCTCCTTCCCGTGTTTTATTGGTTGTGGGTGCACCAAGGAGGCTGCAAAGGGTGAGGGCATCAGGGTGGTAAAACTCAATGCAAGAATTAAAGTAATCATCAGAAATTAGATCCTTTTGAGCTTGCAGAAGTAGAACCAAGAGCAGAACTTGGATGCTAAACCTGCTAGTCCTTTGGGGGGGTGTGGTGGTGTTTAACTATGAAGTCCAGAAAGAGAACACGGAAGAGTCAATCGCTTTAATATGCACTGCACTTCTGAACAGAAAAGTTCCCAAATAGTAAAACTCCCCCAATAGCTCTCCCTTCGTCTGCAAACAGCGAGCTTACATTCAGGGAGGGGGAAAAATGCAGCCACATTCCTTTCGCACTCCCACTCGCCTCTGAGGTTCTTCCACTTCCTTCCTATGGCTTTTTTTAGAACTGTAGTGTTTTTCTCACGTCCGGCAACAAAGGATGTTTTGTGCTGCTGCTGAGGTTGTTGGTTTCTTTATTTTTTCTTTTTCTTTAAACTTCAGATGCAGCTATCATGTTTGAAAATTTCACATTTGTTTCTATGGGAGCACAACTGGTTTTTTGCTCTCTGGTACCTTACAGGCATGATCAATTGCTGGGAATTTGTTTAGTTGGTTAAATTCTCCCACCAGAGTTGACATTTGTATTTTCCTGCAACCCTCTTATTTACTTGTGAAAACCACTGTGCTGCAGCCCTAAAGGTAGAACGAAATTTGAGAGATTGCAGGGATTTCTGTGCCCTGTTACTGAATAAGAAATGGAATCGCTCCAGAATCACTGTGATGCAGCTGAGAGCAGAGCATGGTGCATAAATTGGTTCATAAAATGCATAGCTCATAAAACCCACAAAACTGTTGTGATGTTTCCAGTGAAAAATCCACTGAGGGGACAATGAGGAGCAGATCAATAATGGAATCACAGTCTCCAGCCCTTAGAGTCAGCTCTCCCATTTTACGATAGTGTAACATCGTGAAATCAGAGTGGAGACATGCATCCAAGATTAAACCTTTGGGGTTTGATATATTCTTGTCCCCAATCCCTATAGCTGCGTCTTTGTCACAGTGATAAATTGACCACAGTCACACACATTGACATTACTCACTCTGAGAAGTGAAACTCCAAACATCAGCCATCACTGTGTCAGGGACCCTGGATATTGGATATTCAAGCATTCAGTGTTTCCAATTTATTATAATTTGTAGGCAGCTAGACAACGTGGGGGTAAAGCCCATAGACAGCCTGGAATTATATCATAAATCTCCAAAAGCCCTAACATAATCTTTAAGACTACCTTCAGTTCCTCAGACAGGGAACATGAGTGATACAGTGAGCCTGATTTTGACCTTTTGCTCAGCAGTGCTGCCCAGGTATTATTACACTGTTGGCTTTGGCTTCTGCAGGAGTCGGTTCGTAAGTGTCTTGGAAAGGAAGCTTTCAGCTCAGTGAAAAAATGTAAGGACTGCTATCTCACTGCCTGCTTCATCTCAATAGTCAGAGTGAAGCAAAGAGAAAATGAGAGGCCGTGAGTCTCCACTGCCTGGTGTGGGAATCCCTCCTGGTTTGTGCAGATGGGGGTAGAGTGAGGCACCACATGCTGTGACGCCGGAGACATCCTTTGTACTGCACGTGACTTAAGAAATATGCATACCCATCTTACTTGCTGGGTGTTTTTTCCAGATTTCAGAGCAATACCAACACCAGCCCAGCAAAATTCAGGAACCTGTTGGAGCTCTTACAAAGCGAGCCCTGATTAAGAAAACTATTTATTGCTACTTTCATGGCATGTCTGACTTCCTATCCCTCCTGCCAGGTTTCCCGGATAGGAAGGAGGAATTCTCCTTCATTATATTGCAAAAGCCTTGTGAGAGCCTTGGAGCCTGCTTTGGTTGTGTGAGTCTTCAGGTGTGCTCCAGGGAATCATAACACCATGCACAAAAATGGGGGTACCTGTGCAGACCATGGTGTCCCTGTGACTTCCTGACAGCTCGACTATTGCCTGTCTTCCGCCCTAACGCTAGGCTGAGTGGAAGGAGAAATGTCAGATCTGGGTGGCTCGAGTTGCCCCTCGAGTACCACCCTCGCTCTGAAAGTCTAGCTCCAAGAATTCGCACTGCAGTGCCATCCATACCCGCTTTTCTGCTAGATCATTCCTCCCCAGCCTCCAAGAAAGCAACACATACCAAAGCCACAGGCATCCCAGCAGCCCAGGGCTGAGACGAATGCACGGAGGCTGCTTCACGCTAAGATGCCAGGCAGCAAACTGGGAAACCCAAGGCAGGTTTGCTTGTTTTCTCCAGCCGATTCTGCTACAAGGGCTGTGACTCCAGCAGAGTCAAACACCCAGGGTGGTAATATCTTAAACAACCACAGCTGTTTACCAAAAGTGAGTCAATCTTCCATCTGGTTTGGCTAACATGAGCTAGCAAACCTGATTTAACCTCAGCCTTTTCCTTCGTGTAGGTACAGCCATGTGCAGCTGCTTCCAGAAAGGCGTTTTAGCTAACAAGCAGCTGGGTGAGAGTACCACCAGCTGAAAGGTGGTGTCAGATGGACGTCCATGGCAAGACGTGGCCGGCTTTTCTGTCACCCGAACAGATTCAGATGCCCAAGCCATCAGCTGGTGGTTTCTAAGCCAGCAAGCACCATGGTTTATGTCAAGCCCATGCCTCAGAGGGAGGAGGTGGTACCCTGCCGCGGTGCAGCTGTGCAGCGAAGTCAGTGCTCATCCAGACAGAGAAATGCAGTGCTGTCAGCGTAGCTTGGGAAAGCAGCCTGCTAGTCTATGGTCAACTCACTTTGCAAGTCAAGATAAATCAAAAAAATGGGTAAAGTTTGCTAGTGTTTTAACTTATAGGACAGAAATACCCTTAACTGCTTGCCCAAGTAGCGCTTTCAATAAATAGCAATATGGAGGGAGATGCTGTGAAGGCTTTACCTCGCTCCTGCGCAGCCTAGGCTGTCCCTATTGCAGCCCCCAGCTACTGCAGGTCACACTGGCAGCCTAGCCTTGCTGCCACTATTACTATTAATTTAATGTTGTTGGCTTATGTTTATTTCCATCCCATTAGAAAAAATACAGTTTAAACGTCCATCCCTAGAGGCAGCTGTGATCCTGTTTCACTAAAGAGAAGCAGGCATTGCTGTGATGCTGGCTGGGACCTGTGCTGCTTCCCCACCGCTGGGATCTTTCCCAGATGAGGAGGGCGATGCCTTCACAGCCCTCAAGTGGAGTCTGGCACAAAGAGACAAAATGCACCTACTTTGCCCCTTCCAGTAAATGTCATTTATGAACAGGAAGGATCCACCTTTCAAGGCCAGCAAGCGCGGCGGGGCAGAGCTCTGGCTAGCCCAGCCAAGGCAGCCCCCAGTGCTGTGGTGCTCTGTCTCAGCCCTAAAGCTTCAGGGAAAGGAGGGTTGGAGTTGTGTGAGACTCATCAAATCTGCATGAAACCCTGGAGAAACTGCGCTTGAGAGAGAAATGGAGCCCCTAGATCTACTCTACAAATCCCAAACAACCTCTGGATAAATTTCAGCTGAAAACTGGCTCTTTCATGCCTGCGATAACTGCACTTGACAGCCAAACAGAGACCCTTTCATATTTAAAAATAGAAAAAGCAATTAGTTATTGGAGTCAATATAAGCCAGGAGCTGGCAGAGTGGCAGAGCAGTGTCTGTAGCGATGTGACTGTAGCAGTGGCCATAGCGGCTTTAGAGCTCACGTGCCCATCAGCCCAAGGGGATCCCCCGGCATTTGGGATGCAAAGCTGCTCAAACACAAGTGCAGATTCATGCCCCACGGCAGTGGGGTCGGTAGGCAGCAAAAAGTGAAGGCAGCCTCTGAACCCCCCCGCAAGGAGCTTGACGGAGTCAGTGCTACTTTGTCAAACTCAGCCTAGCTCAGCATTTGGGCATACTCAAGCTGAAATGCTCGTGTGTCTCTGGTTGACTCTTCTCCAGTAGCTGTGTGCCGCGAGAGCCGGTGTGTCAGAGGCAAGCCTTGGTGGTACAAACACCAGCTGTGAGGTTACCGAGCAAGCCCTGAGAGCCAGACCCACTGATGACTTCTCTTTCCCGTAGCTGGATAGTCTGGTTTGGTGTGGGATGAAGTGTTGCACACCAAAGCCAGGCTCTTTTTTTTCTATCTCAGTGTCTACCTGGAATAGACCGTGACATGAGATGGTGATGGGATTTAGTGACATGAGATGGTGATGGGACTTATGGACTTCTGGTTGGGTTGCACACAGGGCTGCAGTAGCATTTGACCTTCGGTTGGCTCTGAGTCCTTTGGACATCAGTGAATGCCCTGGAAGGGAGCTTTCCTCATCCTCCAGGAAAATCCAGCATTATTTTTTTCTGTAAAGCCCAATTCTTGCCACTTGCTAGCTACAAACTGTCCTCTTGGATTAGCAGCTCAGCGAGGTAATGAAAGTCAGCTGCCCTAGAGACTTCATTTTCTGCTGCAAGATACTTGCATATGACCAAGCTCACTGATGTTTGGTGAGCCTGAATCGAGTGGAGAAATGAAAGGAGAAGCAGATCCCAAGCTGGAGGAGACTGCGGCTAGGAACCCGGGGTGGTGCTGAGATGTGAGCCGAGGAGAGACCTTTGAAGTGCAGTCTTTGGGCAGCTGCCTGGGCCCAAAGCAAACACTGCACAGGACTTCCACTTTGCTAACGATAATGAAAGCAGTTCCTGGAATGATTTGCTTGTCCTGACAGCAGCACAGTTTGGTTGAAATACATATAAATTAAAAAAAAAAAAAAAGAAAAAATAATAAAAGAGGAACTTGTCAGAGAGGCCCGTTCCTTGGACCAGCTGTTCTCACAGCCTCCTTTCCCTGTCCAAATTGGTAATCCACAGCAAAGCTATGATTCAAGCACACGGTGGCTGCTCTTTTAACATGATCAAAGGAATAATTATACGCAGTGGAATTCTCCAAACACAAAAATCGCGTGTGATCTTCTCGGTGTGAGGAACTTGTCTGCAGAAAGCTCCCATTTGCTCCGCAGACACTCAGCCTCAGGTTGCAGCCGGGGACGGTCCCTGCCTGCTGTCACGGAGCTCCTCCTCAGCTGCCTTCCACCGTGCAAGCTCGCTCACTGCTTTCGGGCCGGCTGAGCAACAGGCGGATGTGGAGATCCTTTGTTTCTCTATGTGTTCAGGGGATGAAGGGGAGATTTCCCTAAAAAGCAACCACTACTTGCTTAGTTTATCCTGGAATGGAAACTTTATTTATAGAAGCAACAGCAGCAACAGGCACCGTGGGCCCTAGCAACAGCCAAGTGAGCTCCACAGTTCCTGATGGGAAATACTGCAAGGTGCTGCGCTTCAGCAGCAGATTTTGTTCATGGTTTCCCTCTCTGTGTCTGCCCCATCTCTTCTGGGAACTGTGGATCAGAAATCCAGCCTTTTCTTCTTCTGCTGTACAGGTTTCTCTTCCTCTCCCTCAGCAGTCAGCATAGCGTGGTGCCTCCAGGGAAGGGCATTGCAAAGTTCTGCAGGCTGTAGGCAAGGAGCTGCGTCGGGCTGTGGGGACACATGGTGGTGGGAGCCTTCCTAGGGATGCGAAAGGTTTTCTCGTGGCCTAAAGTCCATGGGGCAGCACTGGGCCAACGGAGTGTTTGGGCAGCATGGGCTGAGTTGAAAGTCACCGAGCCCTTTGACTCCAGGGCTTTTCTACCACATCCCTGGCTGTCATCCAAGCCCAAAATCTCCACCCTGCCAGATTACTGCTGGGAGATCCGGCCGGTCTGCTCCGGTCTACCTGCATCTCCTGTACCCAGACCACAGAAGCTCAGGTCCGTAGGAAGTCCCTGGATCTGCTCACGTTCGCCCCATTGATAAAGCTTGCCTGAATTCCCTGCCAGAGTGCACACTTGCAAGGCAGCAGTGCAAGTGGAGGGCCAGTCTGCACCTTATCGTATACACGTGTCCTCTCTGATTCAAACTATTCCTGGCACATTTCCTCTCCATTCAGGCACTTAGGATGAGCATACAGGGCCAAGATTGCCCATGTAATTGATGCCTTGTATAATGATATGGAGTTTTGGAGTGGCCTTGAACTCAAGTAAGCCACCCTCTACACCTTTCTAAATGGAATTTCACTTTGTCAATGTGCGTAGTTGGCCCTATCCATTCATTTTATCTCCTCCTCTTCATTCAGTCATTCCTTAAACTAGCCACCGGCTCAGACGAGTACTGTTAAGATGCTGTTAACTGCTCGGTGGTCTGCACTGTATCATCTTCATCAGTTTTTCATATCTCTTTCCACATGCGACTGTAGATTATCTCGGTTGTTTTTGTTAATAGGAGACAGATGGGAATTGGGTGTCAAGTTGCGATTCTGAAGCGTAGGAGCTTCATAGCCTTTTTTAAAATGCATAGTATTAAAGATCATTTAAAACTAAATTAGTTTCTGGCATTTAACAATTAGTGAGGCAAAATAGATGGTCACCAGAGAGGCCAGAGGGAGGTAATTCTTTAGTCTGAGTAGTCACCTCTGAACTCCAGGCTGACATAAACACATCTGGTACAAAAAGCCAGACTTTTGCATGCTCTAAATCTCCCATGTTTGCCCTGGCACTGCACAGCACTCAGTATGGTGGATTTCATTGCCTTTCTCAATCAGGTGATACACCGCACAGGAACAGTTGGGAAGAAGAAATGCTGGCAGGACTGACATATCTAGGACCTTGTGCATTAGGCAAATCAGATTTTGTGGAGCTTACTTTGCCTGAGTCCATTAGTTGAGCCTTCAAAATCAAAACCAAGAAGGGCTTCTTGGGGTAGTGCATACACTATTCTAAAATGAGCTGCAGGACTTTTACATATGGGTGGAGAACACCCACACTGGGTCTGAAAGGGGTATGTCAGGTGGGAATGGTTCAAAGCTGCATTGAGGAGGTTTAGACTGGACATTAGGAAGGATTTCTTTACCAAGAGGGTGGTCAAACACTGGAAAATGCTTCCTAGAGAGGTGGTTGATGACCCATGCTTGTCCGTGTTTTCCAGGCATTTGGACAATGCCCTTAATAACATGCTTTAACTTTTGGGCAGCCTGGAAGTGGTCAGGCAGTTGGAGTAGATGATCGTTGCAGGTCCCTTCCAACTGAACTATTCTATTCTATTCTATTCTATTCTAAATCCAGGATCCTGTCCTAGTTCTGGCCAAGAGTGGATGCTGGCATAAAAATGTATGAAAACAGGCAAACATGACAGTCTTTTTTCCAATGCAATCATAGGGCTGGGAGCTCCTGAGCCAGAGACAGTATCCTTTGTGTTTAGTAATTCCAACCAACTTTCCCTCCACAAGTTTGTCTAATTGCTGTTTTAACTTCTGGCCTCTGCAACAACTGATGGCAGTGAGCTCCACTGTTTAATTTTCACTTGATGGAAAAGTGCTTACTTTGGTTTGTGTGAAACCTGCTGCCTGCTAATTGCATCTAATGTCTTTTTTTGGTAAAAAAAGGAGGAGTGGGAGGCTCCAAACTCGCAAGGTTGCAGGTGACTGGGTGCAAGGCATGTGCAACCAGCTCATGCTTGTCCTCGAGCATTCACTGTGTGGCTCAGCCTCCTGCCCTGTCACCATCTGGTGAACTGCCATCTTCTCACCAGCAGCACCCAGGAGGCAAAGCCCCCATGCAAGACCTCTTGTTTCAGGTGAACGGGCAGTGACTCTGACTCCCATCCTGTCTCTTATTGTTTTTTCTAGCTTAAAGTCAAGTTGATATTGGCTGGCATTTTTCATACACATCCATTTGCCCTTGGAAACCCAATAATGCAGAGGGCAGGAAAATAGGATGCTCAAGAAGTGCCTCAGCTTGGGTCAACTGGAACAGAAAGATATTGCAGATCTTAAGTAAGTGGTTTTCAGAAGCCCTCCAAGTACCTATTAAAATTCATTACCACAGTTGCATGGGCCACCACAGAAATCTTAATGTGGCCATGTGGGGATGTGCAGCAGAAGCTGTGACAGCAACTGTCTGCTTATTTACTTACAGAAAATAATTTATGCTCCTACGTTCGCTGTCAGCTCCATTTTTTCTTTCTTAATTTATACTCCTGGAGGAGTTCTTTTCTCATCGACTAGTAGAAATCACCTTCCTGATTTAGACCCCAAAGTTAAATATCCAAAGTTATGTAGTACCTTGATGTCTTCCTACTTAAACTGCCCTACTTATTTTGTGGAAAGATGCACTCCACCCCCAGGTTTCGCACTATGTCCAAAGGATGCTTGTAAACCGTAAGAGAGTTTTTTTCTATTGGTACAAAAATACCATCAGATTCATCTGGCAAAGTATTCCTAGTGTGGACACATCTGGCAAAGTTGTACCAGTATTGGAAAACCTCTTTCCACAAGCAAAACAAGTTCTATCAGTAGAAACATGGGTTTGTCACTGTAACTGGGATGAGCGAAGAAATGGCTCAGGGCAGGTTTGGAGCGAGTTGTTATCTCCCACGATCTGGAAAAGCGGGTGAATAGTGAGGTGGCAATGTTTGCTATTGATAGTAAGCTATTAACAGTAATAAAAATGAAAGTTGACTGCAAAGCCTTGCAGAAGGCACTCGCTATAGTTATGAGTGAGGCAATAAAAGAGCAGATGAGATTAATTTAGATAAATGTGGAGTATTGTGCATGGGAAAAACTCCTAACTGTAGATGCCGGTTGATAAACTGTGAGTTAGCTGTGACTGTTCAGGAATGAGATCCCGGAGTGTAATAGCTCTGTGAAAACAGCAGCTTGTTCCTTCATAGCAGTGCAAAACCAATCAAACATCAGGAGTTATTAGGAAAAAAAGAGGAAAAACAGAGCTATATGAATTACTAGTTCTACCTTTCCTTCTCAGAAAGGGTATATTAGAAATAAAAAGGTACCAAAGTTACAAGGATAACCCCAAATGTAGGACAATTTCTAGGTGTTTGGGACTGTCTTGTCCAAAACTGGAATAAGTGAGAGGATACAACAGAAGTGTTGACAACCATGAATGCCCTCCAGCGAGTCAG
>NW_009635059.1:38596-50516 GCF_000690535.1 Cariama cristata | reverse complement strand
AGGAAACTATTTGTGCTGTTTCTTTCAACCCAAGACCTATGGGACATCCAATATGACGAGGTGGTGCTGGGCTCCAGACAGGCAGAGGGAGCGGTCGCAGTTAAACTGTGAAACTTGTTGCCGTATGATGCTGTACGTGCTAAAAATTTGAAAGATAAAAAGCGATTAAACATATCTTAGGGAGAAAAATCCATTGATAGCCATGAAATGCAAACACCCCTGCTCTGTCTCAGGAGATCCCTAAGCTACAAACAGCTGGCAGTTGCTAGAAAATACAAAGGATTTATTCCTATGTGTTTACCCCATTCCCTTCCTCTTCCCCATGTAGCTGCTGTCAGCCCAAGCTGGAGACGGGAGTCGGAGCAGACTGACCTTTGGGCTGACCCACTGCAGGAATTCTTAAGTTTGGGATAACCCTACTTTACATCACTTTTATTCAGATACAACACTGGGATCAGGAGGTGAAGCTGTATCATAGTAAAGAATCAAAGTAAAAGTGAGGTTATCCTGCAAGAAAAGTAATCTATACTTCAAAAATAATGACATTAGAATAAATTTTTTTGAAAAAACATACAGTGGAAAATTGGAAAATAAAAAAGCATCATGCAGGTATCCCTGTTCATTTTCTGCTCCTGCCTAATGTCAGCCTATTTTGCATACAACCTTATCTTTCAGTCACTTGCAAGCGATGTCTCACATTTTGAAAGTTTGCATGATACAAAAAACCATGAAAATATGCTAATTGGACTGGCTCGTTTTTTCCAGCTCCTCAGAACAGCAAAGAATACTTCAACTCCACTTCTCACAAGATAGTCTTCTGCCCCGACCCTGACCACTTCAGTCACTCAGGGTCATCCTCCCTCGGGTAGCTTTAGGAAGATGCCCAGGGTTGGCACACAGTGTGAGCGATCTTGCAGGCAGACCCGTGGAGGTACTACTGGTTCTTTCTAATACAGCTGCTTCTTCACCAGACCTAAACTTTCCAGCCTAACGCCTGCACTGGCAGGTGTTCTGGGCGCTGTTAGGGTTTGTTAGACAACTCTTAGGCTTCATCCCAGAGTTAATTGCATTTTGATGCTGGGCAATGGATCGTCAAGTTTAAAAGTGGACACACAGAGTGCTTTCAGAACTACGGAAAGTAGATAGTTAATTATTAAGAAGCAATTACCAAAGAATGAAGTTTCCTTCAAAGTAGGGATTTAAGATTTCACTGGAAGACTGATGTTCTTCCCTGTAGGTGCCTGTAAAGGGGTGCGGAGTTGCTGATCATGCCGAACGTGCACGTAAACACCAGCGTGTTGATTGTGGATTTGTGAGACATTTCAGGACAGCAGGAGGGGGCTGCACAGCTGATATCCATCACTTGCACAAATAGCTGACTAAATAGCCTAGATCCGAGATACCACCAAGCGGTCATTGCAATGACTGGAAATGGAAAGTTAAGAAAGGATTTGCTCTCGATTTCTCTCCTAGCCCAACCCTCTGGCCCGGAGGAGCTGCAGTGCTTCAGGGCTGATGAGAAAGGACCAGTGACACTTCCCACAAGCGTGTGCTCATCCCAGCTGCAGCTTCACATGCACAGGAGAGAAGGACGTAGGAGAAACACCTCTGCCCTGGGACGCTGGATGGCTGCTTGGCCTCCTCGGGGAGGAAGTGGCTTCCATTTAAGGAGCTGGAGAGGTTCTTGGCAGGGATTGCAGCAAAGCATCCCAAACACTGGGTCCTGTTGGCAGAAAGACGAGGGGCAGCTCGAGCTCACACTTTGGAAGTGCCTTCTTTTGTCAGCTTGAGATTTTCCAGAATTTCAAAGCGGAAAGAAAGAGAGGGGTACGAGGAAGCTATTAAAGATAGGTAAAATAAACTTAAAGGGGGGAGGAAAGGGTGTTCCATTGAGAAACTGCGCACTTTATTTGAGGGAAGAATCGGTGAACGCTTATTATTTTAACAAAGACTTTTTCTGTCGCGAACAAGAGAAGCAGATGTTTAAGAGACGGACAGGAAGCGGCTGTGACAAATGAAAGGATTTTTGATTGAATTCATGAGCTGTGTTTCCTGCCAGTAATTCATTCAGCTGTAGGCTAGATCAAAACATAATATTATGGTTTAATCAGCACACTTTTTAACACGAAGCCAGAATATACAAGCTCTTGGTGCTACAGGTAAAAAGCCATTAGTACAGTTGGCTCAGAGGCTTCTTTTTAATTCATTATTCATTCTTTTTCTTTTAAGCAAATACGTTGTCTATCAGCAAACACCTGAGAACTCCTAGAGAGCTGTGTTTTGGAGTTTGCACAAGCAGGTGTAGAAAGGGTAAAGCACGTTCAAGGCATGGCAGATGAAATAGGCTGCCTAAAAGTACAATCCAACTTCTGTTGCAGTCTGAGAAAGCTCAGCTTCCTACCGACCGCAGGGAGCATTAGATCAAACTGGTTATCCTTGGAAAAAAAAGCCTGGCATACGAATTTTTATTATTTTTTATCAACACAGTTCTGAAAAAGCAGCGTGTGTGTGTATTTGCATGCACACGTGTGCACGCGTGTGTTAATTTTGATGTTTTGTGCTTCTCTTCCTTCCTCCTAATGAATTCTGTTTGTTTACAGCCTCAAGGAAAGCTTGTCACTAGAAATTTCCTTTTGAGTTTTCAGCTTGAGATTTCACAACCACAGACCCATTGCAACACAGTGATAAACAAGCTGAGGGAGGCAACTCTGGAGAATTGAGGCTTCTCTTTTTCACCATTTAGTTAAGTAAATAGTTACCAAATGTGCCGAGAGATAGAGAACTTTATCCCTAGCTGTAATGAGTATTAGCAAAAGTGGATTTTTTTCCCTGTCCAAAAACTGAAGAGTAGGCACACGAACTATTTTGAACAGCTTATCCTTACACCACTCCTTGTCAGAAAGGGTCAGATGCTGGGCTGTACCCTTGGGACACAGCTCTGGGCTGCAGGCTGTATGGGAGCACAGAAAATGGAAAAGAGGTTGCAAAAGCTGCCTAAAGCTCAGGGTCACTGGATTTGCACTTCCCAGGGTGAATGCAGGACCTGGCTGAAGCTGAGAAATGATAACCAGGATATGCCCTGTGCACAGATGCCCTCTGTCCCCCTTGGCCAGGCTTTCAGAGGAGGGCCGAGGACACTAAGGCAGCCTCTGCCAGGTTTCCTCCTCTGCAGGGTGCAGCCAGCATGGCTTGGCTGTTGGGTGGGTCTGGGTCTCATCCTGCACTGAGTGTCTCCTGCACAGGTCTTGGTCCTTGGATTAAGCACACTATCCATAGATCTGCTGTGATAACTAGGCAGGCTTCCTCTGCTGCATTTAATCCATTGTAAAGTTTCTAGAGGTGACCCTCTCTTTATATAAATGTATTGGGGGAAGCCTTGCAGTCGTGATTTCCAGGGTGCTCTGGGATAATGAGGATAAAGACTGCTTTGTGGATGTTGGGATGAAATTCTAGGGCACAGACTTTCCTTGCTGCAAAAAACCCCACAGCTTTGGATCAACCAAAACTTTTTACCAATACTTGTGAAATTTAGCAAGTGGTTTTGGCGACAGCAGAGCAGGCGTATCTTGACATTTTCGAAATAACTGAAGCGGTTTGTTTTTTCCCTAGGAAACAAAGTTTTGTTTTGAAATTTGTCTCAGCTTTGTAGTAATAAAAAATGGCAAGAAAGAAAAATCCTTCCAGGGAAACAACAATGTTTCAATTTAAGTTGAATGAAGATTTTTCTGTTTGACCCAAGTTGAATAGAACTTTTCATTTCTTTGAGGAAGAAAAAAAGGGGCTTTGGGCCATCAAAACCAAAAAAAAAAGACTGTCTAAGGAGTAATAATGTAAAAAATTATTTGCCTATTTATGTTTATTAAGATATGTAGTATGATTACTGATATGAAGAAACCTATCAGATGTGGAGGGCCAGACTCCTCGCTAATGCGGAGAAGACACGTAACACATTTAAGGACTTACACACTAGACCCGTTGAGCTAAGGAATAAAGACAGGGGAACTAAATGTACCTTCCCTCTCTTCAGTAGCAGAAAACAGAGGTGCCACCTCATCTGTTCAGTGCACAGCCTGATCCCACATCAGAGCAGCTAAAGAAGGTACAGTGGGATCTGCTGTTTGAGGCAACTCAAATCACAGAGTCACAGAATGGTTTGGGTTGGAAGGGACCTTTAAAGGCCATCTAGTCCAACTCCCCTGCAATGAGCAGGGACGTCTTCAACCAGACGAGGTTGCTCAGAGCCCCATCCAGCCTGGCCTGGAATGTTTCCAGGGATAGGGCATTCACAGCTTCTCTGGGCAACCTCTTCCAGTGTTTCACCACCCTCATCATAAAAAATTTCTTCCTTTTTATCTAGAGGTTTGAAAATGGTTTGAGTTTTCCAGTCTCCCAACCGAGGCACGGTGTGAACCAATCCTCTCTGTGGTATAGTTGGGGAGGAAGCTCCCCAGGTCCTTTTGTCCCATAAAGCATCTTCACTGCCAGAATTGCACCCAGTAAATGGTGGCTCCTTGGTAAACAGTATAATTGTTGAATGTCAGCTACTGCTTACAGCTTAATTGCTTTTGAATTTTAGGAAGCAGCTCCTCATTCATAGCAAATTGGCATTTCGTACATTCAAGATTGTGCTATTAGCTGCACAATAGAGAGACTGGTTTTCTGTAAATATTGAGACTTGGTAATTATAACCCGACAGTTATTAACACTCCATGGCAGATAAATGCTTCGGCTGCTGAATCTGCTGTGGGCAAACCTCCTTCCGGAAGGAGCATCTTATCAGTGAGTGGAGGAAGGCTCTAGCTGCCATACTCCATTAACACCACGTTAATGAGCCAAGAACCCACGCACCACAATGAAAACATACCCTGAAGTGTAGCAGATGGGCTCAGAAGCCAAAGCCGCACAATGGGGAAACCTAGGAAATGATAGCTAAATTCAGTAGAAAACAAAAGCTGGGCAGCTTGGCCCTCCTTGTAGTAAATATCCTAGAGTAACAGGCATTCTTAGATCTTGCTGGGTGAAATTGTGGCCATGCAGGACTTCCCATTGACTTCAGGGGGGACTCGGGTCTCGTCTGGTTACAGGCAGTATGTCAAAACCCATCCAGAAACCACTGCTGATCTCCTGAGCTCTGCACCGGCATCTCCAGTGGAATCCTTCAGCAATGCTCACGGAGGATTTGTGACTCAGTCCTTCGGAGAACTGCACTGCTAACCCACAGCAAGGCTTCACGCATCTTGCTGCTAGAGCTGCTTAAAATAAAATAAACAAAAACAAGTTGACAAATGTGACTGAATCAGTGTGGGGGGAAGCACTAACACGTTGATTGTGTAAATGATTAACCACCCTATTAGTCATATGTGAACGACCCTTCCCTACATACTAGTAAAAGTGCCACAGCATCATTCGTAATAGTAATGATGTCATAGCAGAAAAAGCCCTCACACTTATTTGCTGTGAGGCAATGGCTAGTGTACATGGGTTTTAAGCATTTATTCTTTTACAGACTAGTCTAAGTCTGTTAACCTTCCCACCAGTGCTACAGCACTCTACCTCATTGTCGGTAGTGAGAATGTTACGTACATGAAGCACAAAATCAAAACTAAGTAGCTTTCAGTTGTATATGCCAGACAGAGCAAATATATCCTTGAAGCCCTTTGATGAAGCTGTGTGTAACTACTACTGTTTTTCCAGGGCTCTGGTTTGTAGGCAGCAGTACTAGTATCAATATAAGCATTCTGTATGTCAGCCCGGTAAAATTTCCCCTACAACTGCTTGTGAATGCAGAACCATTTCCAATGGAGGAAGACGCTGCCTGTTTTCCAGGGGTTTCGATGTGCTCAGGAATTTTTGGACAAAACTGCTTGTCTACCAGATTTTGATACAGCAGTCATTGGGAAAGGCTTTGTGGTCAAAAAGCAATTTCCAATCATCCAGAGGGATGCTATTTGCATCTTACATCCCTGCCCTGGCCTCTGTGTCAGTGTGCCCAGGGAAGAGGCAACTGAGCCCCTGCGGCTCCCACTGGGTCGTGATCTCTGCACCATGGAGATCCTGGACTGCTCGGAAAAAGAACAAGAACCAGGGAGGAATCCTACAAAAAGGCCATATTAAAAACAGGGTAGGGAAGGGGTAAGGACTCCAACGTACACCTGATGCTCTGAAGGAGCCTTCTGCTCTGGGTCGGTCTGGAAAGTGAGGTGCTTGGTAGCGCAGAACTTGGCCAGGGTTTGTGGTGCCAGGGCTGGTGAGATGCGAACGCAGCCTCAAACACATGCTTCCAGTTTCCAGCGGCCAAGAAGAGATTTTGGTTAATAATGCAGATGCCTGTGTTAAATATACTAAAGTGATAGTCAGCTCTATGATCTTCTGCATCAGACCTGCCAGACAGCGGCGACTGTAAGGCACCTTCACCACGCTGTTCTGATACAGGGTTCTTGTCAGGGCCATTTTCTGATTAGCCAAAACTTCTTTCCTTCCCTCTGCTCAAACAGGGCTGGTCACCTGTTTCTCATCTATTTACGTTATAGAGGAGAAGTAATTGGTACATCTGGGTGTTATTGGAGAAATGCCTTGGCTGAAGCCATAATGTGGTAATTACAGATTGAACTGAGCCATGTCGATGCACTGTAAATACATTTGCCTCTGAATGTGTGATATGGTCATGTGTCCCTTCAGATGACTTTTTTGGGGCAGAGGGAGGAGAGAGAGGAACAGCGTGGAAAGCTGACCACGTCTGACCTTATCCTCTGCATGTGTGGTAAACCTCGAAGATATAAAAACCCTACCATCACAGCAGAAAAACAACAGCGTGCCCCATTGTAAAATGGACCAACGGCTCATTTTCCAAGTGGCTTGTTTTCCTGTGGAACTCAATTATCCCGTGTATGACAACTTCCTTCTGGTCTTTTGTAACTGCAAGGAGACACCAAACCAAAATAGCTCGTTTTCACTGTTTTAGTGGTGCTCTCTGCTAAATAGCAACATATGACTGCTGGTACACCACAGAAGCCAGCAACCTAACGTAAAGCGTGACGGCAGGCTCTGACAGCAGCCTGCACTGTCTGAAGGAGAGGGGAGGATAGTGTAGGCAACCAGAAACCTCAGATGGCTTTGTCTGTGTGTGTCTGTGTGTGTCTGTGTGTTTTTTGAATGGGGCTCCTAGACACATCTGTGCAAACTCCCAGCCTTCCCTCCCAGAGATGACACTTCCAGTGCAGGAGAAATTGTTGGAAGCCTCAGTGGTGTTTCACATCATCAGTGCATGGCACATCACAGAGCCACACAAGGCTGGACGGAAGGGTTGAGGTCAGAAGGAGTCTCTGGAGCTCATCTTGTCCAACCTCCCTGCTCAAGCAGGGCCATCTAGAGCTGGCTGCCCAGGACCATGGCCAGGTGAATGGACCACATCCATTGCACCAAGCTGGTAGCATCTGCTTTGTGCCATGGGGTTTGGGTGCAGTTCTGCATAGCCCAGGTGGGTGTTGAAGTTCAGAGAGTTTTGTCTTGAGGGAGACTGCAAGCACCAGTGTAAGATGCTGCTGCAGTAACTGAGCCAGCCCCATAGAAAAATGGATGGGTAACGGGACTTGGGTCTTTGGCTGTCTCTTGGCATGTCATTGCTATGCTGTAGGGTTAGGGAGGTATAGGATTTCAGAATATAGGGGAAAGATAAGCCTTCTTGAGCTAGGCGTGTTTCTGGGGTCACTCTGGCCTCCAGCCCGCATCTCTTCCATAGTTCAGTGTAGTGCATTCGCAGGGGGATACCGTGGTCAGGAAGGAGTTTCTCCCAGGGTGAGGCTCATCTGCCACACCCCGTGGTGTGCTGTACCCTGCAATTTCTCCAAATGCAGGAAACTTACCTGCGTGTTCTGTGGTAGTGGCGGTTTGTCTTCATACTCTTCCCTGTTTTCGTTTTTCACATGAAATTGTTATACTTCCGATCTGTAGTGAGCAACATATTACCAAAAATATTACAATAGATGGGTATAATGGTCAAGTGGAACATGTATACAGGTGGAACAGTCCAGAATTAGAATGGAGAGAGATTTAGCCATGACAAGGGCGAAAGTGGCATTTGCAGAAGGCGGAAGACAGAGCACATGCCCAACAGGGCAGCATTGGTGATGGACCTCTGCAAGCTCCACACCAGTTGAATATCCAGCTTTATTTCCATAGCCAGAGACTACAATTTCTATTTCTTTCTTTTACCATTTTTTCTGATCAGGGAAAAATTACGTCCTTTTGGGCTTGACTAAAATGGAGCGATCTGTTCATTTAGCTGCTGAGAAGGGAAATTAACTTCATTCTTATCCGTCTACCCTATTAGCACAAATATTGCGGCTGCATTATCCTATCCCACATAAAACCCTGTACAGTAGAGCCTTTTAATTGTCTGGCTAATTGTTTGGCCTCGGAGCTGTCTATTTCCGATTGTCTAATTCTCATTAGAATGCCAGCTGACACCGAGTCCTCCAAAGCTCCCTTTAGCTGCTTTTAACCACTTCTGGACTAATTTAGTGGTGTTGAAGGCACTTATAGAAAGGCAACCAACAATAAGAAACACAGTGCAAATGTTTCTCTTCTCTAATGCATTCAACATTTTAAATCTTGGCCATAAAGGAGTTTTGATGCTGGTTTAAATGCGTGTATCCCTACAGAGTCACAGCATTGTTGTTAGTGTTCAGAAGTGTGTAAAATACGTGGAGTGAAAATCTAGGCACAAATGCTTCAGTCCTTGATCTGAAATATCTCCTTCTGAAATCAATGGGTTTTTTTACCCTATGAATAAGGAATAAATCAGGGTGGCAGGGTGCAGGCCCCCAGCAAGAGAAAGGATCAGTCTGTATTACAGTGCTCTCTCTTTGTTAACCCTATGTTAAGCATTTCTGAGGACAGCCTACAAAATCTGAATGAGACAAAACATTGGGTTCACACTCTAAATTCACCGCTATATATTATCACTGTGTAGCCCTTTTTTCACTTTGTGATACTTCAGCACCCATTTCAGAATCTGGCTTAGCCCATTGCTATAGTTAAAAAATTTTCCTGTTGTCTGTTCCTTCAGTTACCTTCTTTGAACAGCTCTCAGCAATCTAGTGATTCACTTGAGACTGGCCAAAGCTTGTTCCACGTTGCCATCAAACTCAACAAACACAAGTAGGTAGGAAAACTCAGTCGGCCAGGACTCCCTCAGAGCCATGTTCACTATCACCACCACTGCCCAGAGAGAAGATGGGTGGAAAAAACGTGTTCTTGCCAGGTTTTGAGTGACAGTTGCTAACCTAAAACCTAGAGAGAGGTTAAAATGTGGACAGCTACCGAAACCGGAGGGCAATGATCTGCTGTGGGTTTATTGCCAGTTTTAGCACTGGATTGCTTGATCACAGACGTGGGAGAAGAGTAGGAAAGACATCAGTGCTGCAGGGGTGGAGGATTTGCTGGCTTCCTGCAGATGAGGGGACCTCTTGCTTGACTAGGGACCCTTAGCTGTTGGGAGCCAGTGCCCCAAGGCTGCCTTTTGCTCCATCCTACCAGTTTGTTGGGCAGAATGAAAGGCTTCAGGGAGCCTTGAAGCTTGGGAGGCTGTCCACAGGCTTTCCCAGCTTCTCCCTCCAATGCAGCCCAGTGAGCCGATGGGCAGAGACGAGGGAAGACCTGGCAGCCTCTCCGCAATCCTGTAACAGCAGGCATTGCGCCCATCAGCCAGGGCACCCTAGGCACCCAGCGCCCAGGTCACCCATCCTTGGAGGCCACAGCAGGGCATTTTGGAAGCATTGCATTTGACAGCTTTCAAAATGAAATGCTGCAAGATTGCTGCTTCATAAAAATGTGATCTTTGGGGATTTTCCTCACAATTCTTGGAGAAAAGAGTTTGGAAGGGTCATGTATGGAATTAATGAAACTCCTGCATATTGTCCCATCCCACCCCAGGACTTGCCTTGTGTTCCTCTCCTGAACATCTCAACACCACCGTCCCCCAAGATCTGTTAACTGCCTACTGCATCGCTATCTACAGCCAAAGCTGTTAATGGTATTTCCCGCCAGCAAGGGCAGCTAAGCCCTTATATCTGCCATATACAACTTCTCTTTAGGTCATGTTTGGAAGATGTAGTAGCAAAATTTTGTATCAACAGTTTCTTCTTACGTGAGAGAGAAAAGGGGAAGGAGAACAAATCATCTGTCTTGCAACTTGGAGTGCCTGTTCCAGAAACAGGACCTGGAGACCACAGCCAGGGTGATCATGGTTCAAAGAGCAATACAAGGCCACCGACTCAGCCTGGCAGTTCTTCCTCCCATCCTCAGATGGGGCATTTCCTACGTTTTTGAATACGGTTCCACTGCTCTGATAGGCTTCATTTCCCAAGCATCCTTTTTTAAAAATACTTGAACTACTTTTGCCATGGATTCCTCTTCCCCATTTTCTTGCTTTCTAGAAAATCACAGTGTTCTCCCCTGACTTCTCCTGTCTCATGGAAGAGGAGACTGAGTTACTGGTGTCTGCTTCAGATGTGAACACAGATGGAATTTATGGCTTTTTGGGTTGTATTTATAACTGTTTTAAAAGCACAGCAAATGTCACCTACAAAAACTCCTGTTAGGCTGTTTCTTCCCCAGGCATCGCATACTTCGCAACTGCTGCGACACACGAGGCAGGGATCCTTAACTTGGTGTAAACTATTGCTTTTGTAGCTATAGACACTTCTATGCATTGCTCAGGGATTTACCTGAATGCGACACTTCTTTGAGTCGTACACTTCATGTGAGTGACGTGCTTTCCATGTAGAGGAACCACACACACCACCACTCTCGCCTGTCTCATGGAGGGATGTGTTAAAATGGAAGAAAATGCCACGTGTTGTCTATTGTATGCATTTTTCAGGTTTGTGCCTGCATTTAAACTTCTAATTGCCTTTGGGTTTCACAGTCTTGTAAACTTTTTTTGGCTTTGTCTTTTGTAGATTATTTTTATTGGTTATAACTCAGTTCTCTAGCCTGAATTTTTCAGATATCTGCAAGTATCTGATTAATTTTTCCTTTTAGCCTATGTTCCTAAGGAAACAAATCTCATCTAGTTGTGTTTCTGGTCTGTAATAACTTCTGGGCAATTTTTCAACCCAATTTGATAGATGGTTAAAGGTCTGCAACATATAAGTTCCTGCAGCTTCCATGAAAATTAGCCTGGTTAGAAGAAAGAGGAAGAAATTAAGCTGGCATTGGAGGAAAGGCAGCTGTCACTCAGTTTTCAGTGGCAGCAGCCAACTGCCCAGCCAGCCGGCAAGATCTGGCCACAGCAGTTTGTCCCACCAAACAGGCTGGGAATATGAGAGGGAGTTGAGCAAACTGCTGTGTGGTGGTGGGATTTTGAGGACACTGGGCATCAACCCTCAAGAAACTGGAGTTTACCAGGTCCATTGCTCATGGAACAACTTTATTAAATAGGAAGGCTAAACAAACATTCTCCTTCCTCCTGGTTGTGTGTCATTTCTTTTCAAGCCAACGCTTCTGAAAACAAGAGTCTAACGTTAGCACAGCCTACCCAGAAGAGGTTTCCAAGACTTTTTGCTCCCAGCAGCTCTTAGTGAAATTAATGGGAGCTGCTGGGTCTCAGTGCTTCCAAAAATAAAAATGCTTTGCCAGTGGTACAGATGCAGATGTCTAAATTTGAGCATCTGGGGCCTAAATCCATGTCTGAACACTTCAAAACAAGTGGCCTGATTTTTTACAGGTACCTAACAGCCTTACTGAAGTCAAGGGACTTATGGGCTGTACAGATCAAACTATATTTGGAAGTCAAGGGGTAGATATAGGTGGCTGAAATTTAGGCACACAAATTGGAGCACATGGGCCATGCACCTGAGAGCAGGGGTTTTCAAACCGTTCAGCCTTGGCATAAGTGATCTTATTGAAGTCGCTGGAG
>NW_009635059.1:36275-38565 GCF_000690535.1 Cariama cristata | reverse complement strand
AAGAGTTAAGTCAACACAGAACACTTCAGAAGGCTCCCGGCTCAGCATGTACATCTGTGTTTAAGAAGGATGCTGGAATAAAAATACTTTGCAGGTGCAACGTGGCCAAATTAGCGCAGTAGAAGAAACCGTAGGTTTTTAAAATCCTTGGACTGGAGCAGTGGCTCTTGTAGCTTAATGCTACACACATACCGGGGGCTTTTTGTGTTTATTTTCCCTGTGTGCCTTGTTGTTTTAAGAAAAACGAACAAATAGGGAGCAGTTGGCTGGCAGAGCCGGTGAACTCGGCGTGAGCGAGCTTGTGGAGTTACAACTGCTCTGCAAACCCCTCCTGCCCCGATCCTGCCCCGGCTCAATGGGGCTTTGTGTAGAGACAGGGGCTGCCTGGGCAGAGCAGCCTACCGATTCACTCCCTAGGATGGAGACAGGCTGCCTTCAACCCTTTCCTAGCTCTACGGCGGGATTTTGATCCAAGCTGGCTTTTTGGATTTGTTTTCCTTCTTCCAGCATCAGGAAACAGCAAAAAAAAATACCCCAAAACACACAAAACACACAAACACCCCCCCCAAAAAAAAACCTCTCACCAAAAAAACCAACCAAACAAACAAAACAAGCAAGGAAAGAAAAAATCACTTTCTTCAGGCCCCGATTCAGCACAAATTAAACAAACAGGAGTTTAGATGTTGCTGACGAGGGAGCTGATTTTTAAGCGTTGAAAAGTTCAGTCCATAGCTATCATAGCCCAAGCCAACACCCTGTCCTCAATAATGCGGGAGAAGTACCGCGGTTGAACGAAAAGAGGCAGGATTTATTTGATCAGAGGTAGATGATTTATCACCTTTCATTTGACAGCTGCAGGATTAAATGTACTATTGAGTCAGAGGTGGTTGCCTATAAGGAGATTTACCTGTAAATGTGCCCCCTGAGTGAGATGGTCTGGATTTAATAAAGATGCCAGATTTACCACAAGCAAATGAGAAGCTACAGAGGCCCACATGATTAAGTGACAAAATGGAGGTGGAAACTGGGAGGAAATGAGGTGAAACACAGGGGAACGACAGTTCGAAAATATGGACTGAAAAGCAGAAGAGGATAAAACATCTGGGCAGGAGACTCGAGAGGCTCTTAGATGCAAAGAGGCAGGAGAAACACTGTTCAGATACCCTTATATAGCACTGGCCTTGAGTCTTTGCCTGTCCTCCACTGGAAAATGTGGCAAAACATTGCCAAAGGTTCCTAGTGCTATTTATGGAGATGAGATAAAATTGAAGCCAGGTTTGGGGTAAGCAAAACCTCCTTATTCCAGAGCTGTAAAACCAAAACCCTGGTTTGGATTAAGGACCCACTGGATCTGCATCTTCTGAGCTGGTGAGAGGGGAGCCGATGGGCAAGCAATCCCATCAGTGCATCGCTGCTGGGAGCTGGCTGTCACAGGAGTGCAATACTGCAGAGCTCTGGTGCTCTACATGTTTGTTTAAACTTGACAAAAACTCAGGCCTTTAATCTGCAACAGTTTATTTGAACAGACTGGGAAGACAAGGTTATTGTTGTTGTTGTTTGAAAGCCCTGTACTTGAAAAGCTTATACTAATGATTTGTGGATGTATGCCCCCCTAAGTATGTGAGGTTCTGCATGTGGAGTACCCAATGCTGGGAAGTAAAAACTGTGTCCACACAGGGAAGAGCCCATGTCAAGGTCAGAGTCCCGAAGAGAGGCACTGAGGAGTCACCTGGAAGAGCTGTACATGAGCACCCCACAGACAAAGTCCTTGGGATATGCCCATCCCTGTGTCCTGCGTGTAGGTGTCCATTTACCCTGCCTCTTTGCAGGTTGGGAGTGACCTGTCCCTTCGGCTGAGTTCATGTGCATGCGTGCTCAGCGGACATATCTTCCGTGCTGCCTTCTAAAATCTGGCCCTAATTTCAGACCAATTTACTATTCCAATGAAATGAACCTGCAAAACATATGGCACAAATAGCGTTCGCCTAAGTGGACTGCACGGTTCAGGTTTGATTTGTGACTTCTCTTTACATTCCCATTCACGTGGGAGTCCGTGATAGATCTTTAAACAGAATAAACTGAAACCCCTCCACAGCTGCCTCTCATCAGGGAGAGGGCTGCAGACAGACACCAGAGCGGAGCCTCCGGCTGGGGCAATTCCTGCAACTACCGTGGAGGACAGTGCACGCACACCGCCGGCAGTGGCTGCAACAAAGGAGGCAGGCCCTGGTTTGACTTGTGCCTGTTTGTCTTCGAGACAGACATTAGAGCCACTTACAGAAATTCAGTC
>NW_009635059.1:24054-36244 GCF_000690535.1 Cariama cristata | reverse complement strand
AGTAGAAGTTAAGGGGAGTGGGGGGGGGGGGCAAGAAGAGAGTGAGAGGGGAGAAAGAAAGAAATCATTAAAAAAAACCCCACCACGATGGAGATTTGGTAGTGGATTTTAAATCACATTTAGACATAAATCCTTTGAGTTCACAATTTCCATAGATTACTGGCATCTGTGGACCCCAGATAGACTCTAATCACAAAGATTGTTCTAATCTTCCTATGGGAGGTTTTTCAAAGGAAGTATTGAATTACACCAATTCTTAGCAGGGCTGGGTTTTAACTTGCAAGAAAGTGCTTTAAACCCAAATGCATACATTAGTGCCAGGCCTGTAAAGTGAGGGTATAATGCTTGTGACTTTCATACATCCTGATGTGTAATTTGTTATCCAGACAATAAAACTTCACAAGAAACACACATGCTCAGCTGCACCCAGTGGTAAGTATGTTACAAACCATCAGGCCGGTGTTGTCATCTTTGGACCTTCTGTGTGACTGTCCTTTGAAGCCCATCTCTGCTCTTTGCAGAGAGCGATGCTTGACTCATGCACCTAGGTTGAGCCGTGCCCTAATTGAACCTTGCCGCGGCGTAGCGTTTCACGCCATTGCCTTGTGTGCCTGCCCCTAAACCCTGATCCCTTCACAGTCTGGATATAAACAGACTTAAAAATGGTCTGGTTGTAAAGAAATCTATTTGGTATAGAAAACTTTGTACAGAGAGAGCCAAGCTTTGGTCCCTGCTCATGACCAGAGCATGCAGGGGAACATCAGAGAACATCAGCAGAATAAACCCAATTCTGCTCATACCTGTATAAATGCAAGCTGGAATTGCTTCTGCTGAACACGCTAGAGGGATGTGGGAAGCTGGTGTAAGACAGGAATCCCGAATACTGTGTTCGATTCATCACTGGTACATGAAAATGAATAGAATTACACCAGGGATTATACTGTCCCCATATGGGTTTTTATGCCTGGTAACTCCTCAGCTTTAATGGGTATCAAATTTACGCCTGCTATACTGGGTTGCACAGCTGAATGCTTTTGCTCCAGTGCTAAGAGATTAAATAGACAATTGAGGTTTCTCAGAAAGGATGTAGCAAATGTAAATCAAAAAGAGAGTCACTGGAGCTGGTTGCAGTGCTGACAGCCCTTACAATGCACGCTGCCTCCAACCGCTCGCAGTGACCGGCTGCAGCAGCGCCCGGGCCGATGCCGAGCAGTATCAGGGCTGTTACACGAGGACAATGGGACACGGGATTGAGAGCCCACCAGTCCTTGACAGCCTGCTCCAAGGGATGCCATCTGCAAGCTGGGACGCTGAATCCGGTCTTCCCGTGCAGCCAGGAGAGCTGGTGCGTCCCTGGCATGGGGAGCTGCCGGGGGATGGCTGTGCTTTAACGACGGAGCTGTGCTCTGCAGGGCTGTGCCTCTCAGCTCAGTGACTCTGCGTTATTTAACTTGCTGCTTGCCAGCCAGACACCAGCGTGGGGAAGTATTTGCCTTTGCATTGTATTCGGATAGCTCTGAAATTTTAGGGGCCTGTCAGGAAAGTTTGGAGGAGTCTAAGGCAGTGCTATGCCTGCCCTGAGCAGAAATATGCTGGAGGGAAGGACCCGACATGCTATGCTGTATTACTCTACGCTCAAAATGATCCGATTTACTGGAGGGTAAAAAAATTTGTTACCTGCTTGGGAACCAGTTAACACTTCTTTTATGACAATGCAAGTTTCCAGTTTTGAGTTTACTTAGGGGAAAAGAAAAAAACATTTTTTCTGGTTTCATTTGGTTTGAGGTTTTTGTTTGTTTTGGAAGAACACTGCTTCCCTGCAAGGGACCACAGAAATTCATTCTCCACAGCTGTGTGAAAGCCAAGCTGTGCAGAGAAAACCTGTTCCAAGCACTTGTTGATGTTCATGCAGACTCCACTTTGTGTGATGGGACAAGCAATGACCATGACAGAAGACTGTAACGATAACTCCGTGCATCAGTGTGATGTTGTCATCACCATGAGGCTGAGCTGGTTGCCTTGTCTTAAGTAGAGGAAAAGAAGATAAGGAGGTTTGGAAAGACAGTGCCAAGCACCACCACAATGTGCTCAGCGTTAGTAGCTGTTTGTTGTCTAACGTGCCACGATGGTGTGAAATGAATCCCTGGGCTCCTTTCTGAATAGACCTGTGAAGTGCAGAAGGTGGTCAGCATCATCTGCAATGATGTCGAGAGTGCTAAGAGGAAGATGATCACACTGTGGTGTGGTTTCATGAGCCAAGGATGCCTCTGTACAGTTTTGGCAGCCACACTTACTTATTTTACTTTCCTGTGTGAGGTTAATGAGATGACAACCCCACTGTGTCCCCGTGTTGGACTCCCCAAGGTGCCACAGAGCTTGACGTGGGCTTCTTGCCCATCCCCCTGCCCAAGGATCTGAGTATCAGTGTGTGCATGAACAGGGGAAGGCGGCTGTTGCTTGTGTTGTGGACCTTGTGCTTGTCAGTGTGCGGGGAGTTCCTCCCCTCTGTCTCCCAAGGGAAGCTTGGCCTGATTTTTTGCGCAGAGCTTATCCCAGTTTCAGTGACAGTGAGACATTTCCCAGGGTCCATTAAACTGCTTTGGTTCTGGGTGGGCTTTCTCCAATGTTCAACTACTTGTTCACCATACGTGTCAGCTTGCACGTACGTCCTGGCTTGAGCAACTTGCCTTGGTATAACCCTTTCTGTAATGCCCATTTGGAATAGTTATCTGTGTTCCCTCCTAGCTGAAGCAGTGCAGCTTCTGTCCATGGGTCAGCCCTCTTGGCTGGGAGCTACCGAAATGACCTCTCGGCAGTGACAGTGGGCACAAGGCTTCTTGAAAAGCAATCAAACATTTGAGGAGGCACCGCACATCCTGGTTGCCTTCAGGTGGGACCAGACTGAAGGGCTGGTGGTGAGCTCCATGCCTCTGATAGCTGGATCTCCACAGCTGTGCTATGGAAAAGCAGCATGCTGCATTTCCTGTACATACTCTTGATGTGTGGCTACTTCATTCCCATCTTGTTATCCGCTTCTCCAAGAGCACTAGACAAACGGAGCTGTGTAGGAGCCGACAAGCTCCGTCCAGGTGGTTTGTGTGGCTTGAGGACAGACTTGGGGCTCCTTGTACATGTAACCAGTCTCAGAGGCTGGATTCCTTCGCCAATGCCTCCTTGCTCTGCGGGTCTTCTCTTTTTCACCTCCTGTTTATTTCCTCCTTGCTGTCAGCAGATCAGCAGGACGCATTAGCCGAAGCGTAATTCTGGACTAGAGCTGGCTCCCATCCACTGGGTTTGGAGTGGCCTCACTTCACACAGCCATATATGCATGTCCAAAAATATTCTTCAACTGTAGCAAAGACCTATGGAAGAACAGCGTATATACATATAACAAGAGTAGCAATAAGACTGACTGAGCTGCCTGAGTTGTCACAGGCTTTGTACAGACCTCTGTCTCTCAGATTGGACTGCATTCATGACTTAAATGGATGCTTTAACTTGATTTACTGGAGGTTCATTTACAAATACAATAGGATTATGAAATACAGGTATCCTAAAGTAGATTATTCTTCACAGAGGGGTTATTTTCTCTGCCTCTTACTTTTCTGAGTTTAAAACCAATGATTTAGTAGCTGAGAACTATCAGGGGAAGACGGCACTCCTGATTTTAGTCTGACATATGCTACAGTGAATTAATAATAATTCTGTGGAAGGCAATGAAATGGCAATAAGCAGGATAAATCTTGGTGAGTAAGAACCATATGAATGCAAGTCCCATTTATTTTCCGCAGCACTTGGGCAAAAACTTTACCCATTAGGCATAGCAGTTTCTACTTGAATCTAGTTCAAAAGATGCTAGGGTCAGATTTAGGCCCAAATTACCATGATTGAAGCCATAACACCGTAGCTGAGGTGTGGAGTTCTCCATGTGCATATGTGCTCTTAGCCTGGAGCCAATGCAAAAGACTTATTTCAACCCCAATTACAGGCTAAACTAGGACAAATTACCTTGCTGCAGTCTTCCAGTATGGGCAAAGTGAGTTACCATGGCTCAGCTGACCCATGTGGTAGGATCTGACTCCAGATTTTAAACACATCGTTGTAGTATCTAAACTCTTTCTTTACTCAATGGAGATGTAGGCAATGTAATCAGTAGAGTCCTGGGAGCAATTCAGCTGACCAAACATTGCCTTTTCCTGTGCGTGAATAGGGTTGTGTTCATCCATCTCAGAGTGTTGTGCATGTTAAAGCCTACCCAAACTCTGAGTTGTCTGTTCATGGTGCGTTGCATGTCACTTGACTTCCATTGGGACCATTTATGGGACAAGGCTGTATACATCCTGGATAAGGGTATCAAATACTCTGAGACAGTGAGATGCAAAGTACTGCATCAAGGCACACTCTTACTTTTATTTTGAGCTGTTTCCAAAGGGCTGCATGCTATCAGTGCTTTGCACCTCTGGGGCCAGAACTGCAAGATGCGTACAGGCCTGTGTTGACTCATTGGATAGCATAAGTCAGAGACGTGTTGGAAGAATGCAGCATTTCATAAGATTATACTCATACTGATCTTTCCTATCTGTGATTGTTTCTGTCACAGAGAGATGACATACTATGACATCTTAACTCTGTGTCACAGGGAAATAACTCCTATGATCCTTCATTGATAGATGGAGTGCAGAGAGCCAGAGACCCAGCAGCACAACAAGTGGTGACACAATCATGTCCCAAGGTAGTGGGACATGATTGCCTGTACAAATGTGATTACCTGTTTGAATGGCCCATGGTTGATTTCTGTCTCAAACCAGCTCAAACATTTCACTGGCACAGCTCACCATTCCCAACAGACAATTTGAATGTGTATTCATATCCTACTTCAGAAGTTAGAAGAGTGTAATGATTTAGATGTGGTCTGTGGTGCGTTGGTGGTGGTGAACACCAGAGAACAACCCCAGGGGTATTTAATTTCCTAGTAGACGCACGGGTATATGAGTTGTCCATAAAGTTGCACAAAGAGTCAGTGCAGAGCAAGGAAATGAACTCAGATCTTGTGCCTTCTAAACCCTTGCCTTAACAGCAGTTTAATATACCTGGCAACCAGATGAAAAGAAAGCAAAGCATGGCTTGTAGGGAGATGCAAAAAGCCACAGCATTTCCCTTGGAGAAGAGTGCAGGACAGTGGTGCCCAGGCTGGTGGAGATCTGTGCTGGTGAGTCTGCATGGCACAGCATGGAGCAATGCTGGGAGCCAGCTGGGAGCCATGAGAACGTCAGGGGAAGCTAGTATGGAAAATGTGGTGTTTGACCCTTTCCATGTATTATTTTTCTAATAGAACATTGTCATTTTGTTTGATGCCATACAGCCACGATGGCCACAGACTTTCCCCAAGGCCTTAGTGATGGGGGATCATTCTCTGCACTTGTAATTTATTTCCCCTACAGAGAATTCGTAATGTTTCCCCATTTAATGTGGAGAAATGCAGATAAAATCTAGAAGAGGAGAAAAGCACAGTCCATCACGAAAGAACTGTGCCACTTCCTCCCATTTGATGACTAATGGTAGAGTTCCTTAAACCTTATCCCTTGGTATCATTTGGATTCCTGACAACTCCACTCTCTCATGGGATGAGTAAATATCAGTCTGTTCCCAGGAAGATTAACTAGTAAATGATTGAGGGAATAAAAAAAACACAACACAACTTTTTCAGCCTGTGGCACTTAGACTGCCCTCCAGACTTCCCTTAGACTCTGCAGGCTTTATTTTTAAGGTGCTTTAATTTGCCTACATTCATAAAATCCTGGAGTGTCTAAAAAAAGCCATTTTTTTCTCACCAAAGCAGCTAATTTGAGGAAGGATTTAGCACTTTGAATAAAAACCTTTGGTCTGCTAGGTTTTTAAGAAATTGGTGAAACTACAGTCAATCATTGCCTGCAACAGCACAGAATATATCTTACTTGATTTAAGTCAAGCTCTCTGTACTTGAACAGTAACGAAGTGTGGAGCACCAGAGAGGGATGAAAGCAATCCCTGTCCACTGCAACCCCGTGAACTTCAGTGAAGCCAGATTTCCCCTCAGCATCCCCGGGGAGAGGGATTTACTTAATTTTAGCGATTAGAAACTCGGGCCATTTGTCTCAGCTGCTTATCTAGACTATCTCTGCAGTCAGTGGAAAGAGACAAGCACATTCAGAAAGTGCGTGTCCCAGCCTTTGGGTGGGTTGCATTACCCTCAGGAGGTGCTTCTCTCCCCACTGACTGAAGGACTGTAGTCCTGGGGCAAGGATGGAGGTTGAATCCCATGCTAGATGTTGGCACAACCTGCAGGGCTCTTTAGTTATGGGAAAGGGAACTGGGAAACAGCAAAGGCAGGATGCTCAGATGACAAAGCTTAACGCAAGCTTCACCATTGCCACCCTTTCCGTAGTCCTCTCGAGGGTTCTTTGGAGCATGTGTCCTCAAAGCTGACTCCTGCTGCTCCTTGTGTCACAGTGAGGTCCATATCATCCATCTCTGCTGAGGGGACGTTGGCCTTTCTCTTCCTCCATGAGCTGCTTCACAGAAAGAGCTTGGGCAGTGCTGGTCCTAGGGCAGGAGAGGCTCTGACAGGTCTCAGAGACCTCTTCCATGCAGTAACCTCTCAGTTACTTGGTCAACTTGATGTTGTCTCACCAGCTAGGTTTCTGTTCATGTGGTCCATCCAAACTCTCCTACACGTTCAGAAATCAGGGTCTTAGGCAGACGCTTCACTTGGCTTTAAAACTCAGTTCACTGTTGCTGGTACTATGGAAACATGAAGTACTAGCGAAGTAGAGGGCTTAATTTCACAGACACTTGGCTTTCCTTTTGCATTTGCAGCAGAGACTCAGGATCCAGCCTTTTAAACCGAGTTTCTTAACTGCATTTCACTGAACACGAATTAAAATAGACTTCTCAAATACAGTGAAGTGATTTATAGCATCTGGCTCTACAGGCTTCTGAGATCCAGTTTGTATAACAGACGCTCTACATACACCAGCTACTCCCTGCCACTGACACCAGCTGAGAACTGTTTACTTCGTTACCCAGGCATAATAATGGCATGCTCCCACTTCCCCGATCATTTTATCCAAGCAATACAAAGCTCTCTGCTAATGTTAATGAGTTAAATCAGTGTGACACCCCTCTGAGCAAGTTTTCCCAAACGTTAAATGGGGCACAGAGAACCTAAAAGACCTATCTGCATTCACCTTGTGCAAACTGGGATTGAACTGGAAATGCCACCTACCTTGTCCTTAGTTAAGAACTGCCTCACCTAAAGTAACACAACTACACACAAAAATATACTCTCCATTTGGGTTTTTTTTATTGTTTTTTGTTTGGTTGGGTTTTGTATGGTAATGCTACTAATGTTTGGAAGGATCACTTTTTGTCTACTAGGTCAGGTCTGTTGCAGTCATAGCTAGCAGGGACTTGGTGCACTGGAACACCAAGCTGAATCATTTCTTCTTAGGTTTCTTCTCAGAATGACACATGTAGTTTTGCTTCTGAAATGCATAAACCACCCTGGGACTCAAGGCAGTGCTGGGCTTTGAGGACAGACGAGAGGAAAAAGAGGGCTTGGGCTTTCTCTTGGGATCTAAGCTTCATGTCAGGTAGGAAACGATTTGAATGACTTCAGGAAATTCTCTGGTTTGAGAAGGGGAGGTTCAGGAGTTAAATCTGTACTTCTTCTTAACTAAGTGGAGCGTGCACATCTGCCTTTGAGCGTGGGTCAGGAACATGGGTGCTACCTCCCCAGTGCAGCTGGTGGTTAAAATTGTGCAGTCTAAACTGAAACGCACATTAACCCAGGTGATTCCTCTCTGATCACATTGAAGGTTTCCAACACAGATTGTGAGAAAGCTGTGTAACCTCTACAACAGATGGAAATCTCTCTCTGCCTGTTGTCTCTCCAGCGACGGAGAGCAGGCGCAAGGAAGCTGCTCTCCCAACAGCCATGCTTGTTTGAGCTTGTGCCTTCTTACTGCTGTGGGAGAGTTTGAATGTTAGAAAAACAAAGTGTATATCCCAAAGCCATGAGAGATACTGTATCTGCTTTTCACTTGTGCACCACTCTGGCAAACCACTTAAGCGTATGCTTAGCTTTAGCTGTGGCATGTGGGTTTTCTCAACCTAAATAGAGCTGCTCACCTAGAATAATAGAAAATGGGATTGGAAAGGACCTCAAGAGGAGGCCCAACGACAAATTCTCCCGTCTTATCTCAAGGCAGGATCATCAGCTTTTGAATCAGGTACTTGTGCAGCCTGTTCCTGCAAACCTCCAACAATGAGATTTCTCATCCTCCAAAGGCAGCCTGTCCTATGGTACTTACTGTGTTTTAGTCCTTTGGTGGCTTGGGACCAGATTCAAAGAAATTATAGGATATTACATTTCAGAGAGTGATTTTATGAGTGGTTTTACTCATTCACTTATTTCCCATGGAAACAAGACTCTAAGCCTTGGTGATTCAAAACCATTAAGGTGTAGGGGTGTTTTTTCTGGGTATACTTTATCAGAAGGTGAACATCAGAAAAAGTAGCATTGATATCTAAAGAGATTGTGACAAATATAGACTTAAACTTTGTAATGAGATCTCTCCATGTCTAGTAATTTTGCACCAGCAACTTCCTGGACTGTACTCAGAAATTAAGTAAATTTGAGGTAGTTTTAAAAAATAGGTGTGTTTAGTAAGAGGGTATCTAATGGTTTTCAATAAGTCTTTCAGGCAATATATACCTTCATTTTGCAAGAAAGCAAGTTACATAAGGAAGGTAGCAAATGCCATTTTAAGGAGAAAGGGGTGTTATTTACTTCAAGTGAACATGATCCTGCTGCATTACACAGGCACTATTAGGCACCGAAAAGTATTTGCAAGAAAACTTCTTTACGTTGAGTTAAGACTGGGAGTTAATTATTGGTCAGAAATACAGGAGGGAGACTGTGACTCCTCGAGGCAGGACATAAGCGGTCATCGGTCCATATCTGTCATGAGGGATCCTCCTTGGCATGTGATGGTGGAGGAGCAAAGCCAAGTCTCTGCCCCGTCTCCTCCATTCAGTAGGGCAGTGAGAGCAAACAGGTCTGAGGAGCACCGGTGACTTGTGTCTGTGCCACCATCAGACCCTAAAAATGGACAGACTCATCTGATGTGAAGGCAGAGCCTTGGTTCAGCCGCAGTGATAGGGCCTGTGCCACTCGCACAGGATTTAGCCCTTCCTGAGCTGGTTTAGGGTTACAGCTACTCCTCTCTCGGGTTGAGCAACAGCACAGAGCAGTTGATTTCACTTTAGCTTCCAGTCAGTCTCTAGTCTGGGTGGCCCAGATTTGGCTTTGACTGTAGCCTCACAAGATGCAGATTTAACCCTTGCATGTTCAAGGATTCAGTCTTCATTTAAACGAAGAGCTGTGTTCTCTGTCCTTAACACATTGCAGCAAACTTTCTGTTAGGAGGTGGTGGATGCCAATGCAGAAGGACCTGGAAAGGGCACTGACAGGGTGGTACCAGGATGCTCAATCTGTCCCATCCATGTGTTGTCCTTCTGGTGAGGGGCACCCCAGCCCTGGTCCTCCTGACCGCAGGAGCAAGTCTGGCACATGTGGTATGGTGAGGACAGGTGGTTGGGTTTATTGCCCTGATTTAGGCAGTGGTGGTCAGGCACAGGGATTCACCACAAAGACTGCCAGACAGCACCGCTCACACAGCTTGCATGCCTTATGAAACCTTTTCCCATTTCTCAACCCTCCTTATCATCACTGTTTCTCATCCCCACTCTTTTCCCAAATAAACAACCCAACCCGAGTCACTTTTCCCCTCATTGGTCCCTTCCCACAGGGGCAGATGGGCTTTGCAGGCAGCGAAAGTCTGGAAATGGTGTAAAGCTGCAAGCTGAGGTATAAAGCATCACCATTTTTTGATGCATGAAGCCAGACTTCGCTCAATTCAGGATTTGTCAAAGCCTCTAGAAAATGACTCATTTATTTTTTTCCAGTCCTCTAAAGAAGCCAGTGTTGGACTACATCCCTGCAGTGACTGTTGGCCAGATCTTTCACAATTTTGTTTATAGTTCATTTTTAGGTTTGTTGCATGCAGTGAACGCTTGCGTCATTTCAGGCGGCAGCAGGTGAAATACCAAGGAGGGAAAAAGCTTAAAACTTCTGGAGGAGCACTCTGCAGCATTGTTGCTTAGCCATGCATGCAGTACATCTAAAAATAACAGCTAATGGAATGGGAAGCCAAGATGATCTGTTGATTTATAATGGCTTTTTTCCTGGTTTATTGCTTGAGTGCCCTGCCCACTGAAATTTGACATTGCAGCCAGACTGCCATTAGATAATCAACGAATGCTCTTCTCTTCATTACTGTATAGCCCTCTGAATTTCTTGGCATGAGCCATTCTTTTCTAATATCATCCAGGCAAATTAGAAAGATGACTTCTAAACTAATCAAAGCATTTTGTTCTCTTCCAGTGATAGTTATAAGAAGATGCGTATAGGCTAAGAACCAGCGTTAGAGATACACGTTTGAATCTGACTCAGATCTAAGAACTGTACTTTGGCTGATTTATAGTTCATTTTAGATACACGTTTGTGTCATTGGTTTGCATCAAGAAACACAGAGATAAGAAAATGTAGGTGTACAGACCTTCTGCCTTTCCAGTTTCAGAATTAATCCTTGAGTTGTCTTTAGAAAAGCATTTGGTCACTAGTAAGAGAAAAACATGTGAGTCTATTGATCTCTTTGTATATTTTTTACTTTTAAAGGTACAGTAGATCATACACTGAGAAAGTAATATTTTATACGGTTTGTACAAAATAAATCTATTTTATCACTGCAGTAAAAAAGGAGCCAGATGTTTAGAGGTACATGTTCCATATGGAAGAGGCTTAAAGTTGTGGAACTTGCTAAAAAACATGCAAAGCTGCAATTATGGAGAAAACAGGAAGACAGCTTCCTCCCTGAACGTACACCATTTCCCAAGGAGGAAGCCGGTCTTTTTTCTGTGCTCTTTGTTGATTTTGAAGCAGAGAGAAAACTATTAAGTCATGACCATAAAAGGCTTATGCTGGCAATGACATCAGTGGTAAAACCGCCCTCCTTCCCTCCCCACAACAACTCTAACTACACTTTTAAGAGACTTCTGCTTCCCCTATAAAAAGGTGGAGGATGCCTTGATTTCTTTGTTTTAAGGCCAATACGCTATTTAATATAGGGATACCAGCACCGTCCCTTTTATGAACGTATTTCCAGCTTTGCAGAAAGCTGAGGTGCCTATAAATTTCCTTGCAATGAAACAAAGCGCCTCCTTAATTAGCTCTTTTAATTTCACTTTACGACCCAAAGCCCCACTGTGCTGAGGTGTGGCCTGCCGCATCCCCAAGCGTGCCTTGCTGCCTGCTGATCTAGGTGGAAGTCTGTCGGCTGGCTTTAACCCAGCAACCGGCAAACACCAAATGTTTATTGCCTAAAGTGTTGTTTAACGGGAGGAGGAGCAACATGGTACTATGCTATAGAGAATGTATAATTGCATTTAGTTTTTAATGGGGGTTGAAAGAGGTCTACATGCTACTAGAGGAGAGCTGTGGTGATCCCATGGCTTTCCGAGGACCTGTGTGCTCTTCTGCCGAACACTCCTGAGTGAGGTTGGATGCTGGTGCTGTCAGCAGTTGGGATTTAATCCAAAAGCCCATAGCGTTTTCCTCCAATCCCTAGGGCGATTCATGAGAAACTGAGGCTTAGGAATTCCCAAAATGCAGTGAATTTGTCATTGTGCTGTGCTGGGTGTTGTAACACAGACAATGCTGCGTCTTCACCTTACCTTTAAGTCAGCCCTTGCTAGCATAGTCCACTGTTACCTAACCAGGAGGTGTCACAGGGAGGTAAGAAGACCAAAGGAAACCTACTAAATCCAGACTCTGTAAACCAGAGTTGAATAGTGCATTTATGAAATATGCTGTGAAGCATTTGATTTCTGCCTGTCATTGTAGCTCTAAGTTTTGAGCAGAAAAAGGAGGCAAAATATGACCTAAACTTGATCTTTGTGCAAATATATCCCAGGAGGCCAGTAAAAGAATCCCAAATTGGTTGTGCTGCAGCTACCTTTGGTTTTCTACATATTTTTTTGACTTTTGGGGCTTTATCCTTTGCCTTGTGAATGCTTGCAGTTGTCTGTG
>NW_009635059.1:8597-24031 GCF_000690535.1 Cariama cristata | reverse complement strand
GGCAGTTCTGGAAGGGGAAGTCTTTTCCCACTTTTAACCCATGCAGTGACAATCTTTTCCCCTGGGATGGATTTCCCTATCTTGTTGCTAGACGGTGCTTGTTCTTGGTGCTATGTTTTTTTTCTAACCCTGAGCTATATCTGTCTACTAGTTGGATGTGCCTCCTGAGAGCTATGGGGACCACCTTGCAAACTGGTGACCGTAATGGGTATGAGACACTATAGCAGAGATGAAATGGGTGAAGACAATACTGGATATGTGACACTATAGCAGAGATGAGGAGATGGGTGAAAACGGTACTGTGATATTCAGATTTGATGCTCAAGCCGGAGAAGGTACAAGTGGTTTTTTGAATCATTCAGTCACAGGGGAAGGTGTCATTTCAGGAGTCACCACCAGTGGCACCTGACGTTCTTCTGTCCTCCACCTGGGGCACACACCGACCTCTACCGAGGAGGCCAATGAACCAAAATCTTTGGGCTCAGTGCAGGACAATCTGGGCAATGACAAACCAGAAGATCAAACCAGGCGATTCAAGAGTTGTCTTTATAACCACCAGCACTTCCAGGAAAGGGTGGTATGTTTGTGGCCTGGAAAAGGGCCAATGTGAAGCATCATCAACCTCAGCTCAATTTAACTAAGAGCATTTTTGTTTCTAGCTTGTTTTATCACACCAGACCAGTTACTTTCATGGGATTTGGAGTAAGTGCTGCCGCATTGCATTGGAAGTTTTGACAGTTCTTTTAGTACCCTTTAACAGGCTTAAGAGCTAGGCCAGCGAGGAACTGGGATGACATCCTCAGGAGCACAGGGCTTCAAAGCAAATGGATTCCCCCATCCCTCCTCCCCCTCGCCCCTCAAAGTGCAACGCCTCAGTGACTTTGGAGTTATAGATTTTGCAGCTGCAGTAAAAAAAAAAAAAAGTGCTCCATGTTGTAAGGAAGCAAGAAGTATTTGTGAGATCAGCGCCAAGCAATTTATGAAATAGTGAAAGCAAAAGATGTAGCAGCTTTACATTCTCATGCACACATTTCTAGATTGTAAAGCTTTTCAGTGGGGGAATAATTTTTAAAATCCCCACCTTTTCTTCTTCCTCTGTGAGTTGACTCTCAATACCGTACAACAGAACCAAATTCTGTGTAGAGCTTTTTTTACTTACCACAGCATCTCAGCCTTCCCCAAATATATTTGAAAACATTATTTTCCCCTCTTCTTTATTTTCATTTTTTAAACTTTAATATAGAATCAACCGTATAATTTTTATTCTTAATACATTTTCCAGTATTAGCATAAATCAATACCTTACAAAGATTTCTTTCATAGCCAGTGGTAGAAAGTAAGACACAGCAATTTTTAGCTCAGTTTGTTGGTTTTTTTATAAATTTCATCTTATGTATTTGTTGGCTGCACTAGAAATTTGACCTCATTTATGAGCTAAAGGTATGTCATTATTAATGTATACATGTAAGAAGAATGAGTTAAAGTACTGGTCACAATTGTGATTTAAATCAGCAAGTAAATATATTTAAATAAATTTTACAAGTCCTGGTTTGCTTTGTATAATTTAGATATTTTCCAAAGGAAAAGTTGAAGTTATTGTTTCATAACAACTAAAATATATTGATTTGCAACTATAAATGTATTTTACACTAAAATTGGGGTGATGTTAACAATTTAGAGGATATATAATACATACACATTGAAGCCATAGTGTACTTGGCCACATATATATTCAAATTTTAATATTATCTATTATGTTATGAAATAAAGCCATTTTTATTATTGAGATTTTTCTGCTAATTTGTAGCAAATTGCAAGTGCATGGAGTCGGAATACAAAAATAAATCAGAAGACTATGCTATTAAGTTACCTGTTATTAACTGAATATGGTAGATACTTCAAGAATAATTACGTCAAAAAGTAATCTATTTTTTAAAAGCTACTTGATGTATTAAACAATAGGAAAATCATCTTGAGGAACCGGATTGGACAGATTATTTCAGGCCATCTTGTTCTTCAGTTTTGAAATGGTTGGTTAAAACCTCTTGTACGTAGTTTTTTTTCACTGGGTCTGCTTTTTTTTTCTTAATTCTCATTTTTTTCTCAAGTGGTGTCTTAGCACTGAGTGAAGTAATTACTGAACAGAACTAGGCTGAAGGAACTGAGAGGAAGAAGAAGTGCTTTCTGCACCTGCAGAACAAGTTGCAGCTGTCAAGAGCTGGTTTATCACTTCAGCAAATTCTTGTTCCAGGTGCTCAGCAAGTGACTTCCCCGAAGCCTGTTGTTTTACTTTTTTAAAACTTGAGCAACAGCAGGCACTGTTTGAATACTATTTGTGTTTAATTTAAATTATAGAAATAGATTCCTTAATCCTTACATAAAAGATTTCAAGTTTTTAAATATAATGTAAATAGGTTTATTCCTAAAGAAAAACACACTGTAGTTAAATTGGATTAAAACAGCAGTACTATCTGAATAAACAGAATGATAAAACTGCACAAAAATCCTCAATAACCCACACATTCCCACACAGTCTCTTTAGAAAAGAGAATGAAATAACATTTTTCTTGAAATTATTCTTTAGAATATAGTCCTTTTTTACTTAAGGACTTTGTGAGTTACTGAAGAATTTTGTATCTCTTTTACTCAGCTTATTAATATATTATTAAAATTTTAATTCCATTTTTTAAGTATCCAGAGGCCTCTTGGCTATGACATGTAGATAAAATAAAACTAAAATGTTACTATTTTTACTGGAGGGAATTCAGATGATAGTTTGAAGAACATTCCTCTCACTACCTGTGCTGAAAGTGAACCCTAAATTCAGATTTCTCTTTGAATTTTTTTCTGGTAAGAAGTCACGAAGTCATCTGACCAAGGCAACATCCAGCAGGGCTTGCTTTACTGCACACAAGGACGTCACCAGAGGTAGCAAGGAACAGTTTCATCTAACCTGGGGCCTGTGTCTAGTAATAACCAGGAGTGGATATTTAGACCAGAGTGCAGAAACTTAGATGATCATTCACCTGGCAAATATTGCCAGTTTGCAGTAGTCACCCACATAGCAAGACCAGATGTGGACACCACTAAGCCAGTCCTCTATGAACTTGTCCATTCATTTTTCGAACCCACTTCTTCTTTTGGCAGTAAGTTCCCATTCAGCTCTTCAGGCAATTTAGTTAGCTTGTGAGCAAGATGGTTTAAATGGTGTAAAATACACAAGATAGATGAATTTCTGCTTTTCACAATGTCATTGAGAGATTTTTGGATGTCACTGAAGGACTTGAATGAATTTTGATAAAGACTGTAACAGGCAATCTGAGAATGGCATTTGACTGGGAGGACGAGTACATACCTCCTCCAGCAAGCTTTGGTCACCTTGGAATCATTTTATAGGTGATGCCCTCCTCTGGGTCTGACTGGCAATTTTCCAGCATTATTGCTGCCTTCAGAAGCACTAATCGGTGTGTTGAGCACAGAATGTGCTTTCACAGAGACTGAGGAGTGAATTTCCCACTTCTTCATGTATGAAAGAATTATAGCAAAGGAACTCTTATTCCCCTGTGCTATGAAACACAGAGACTACAGAGCAGTTCAAAGCACAAAATTTTGGACCGCAATCTAAAATTTCCTCAAATCTGAACCTTAACCAGAGCTTTTGGTTTAGTTTTACATGCTATGCATGGGTCTTTTGCTCCAAGTACTGTCAACACCCAACCCAGTAAGCAAAAGGCAGCAAGGAATTAGGGATCACTCGGCATTTGTAGCACAGTTAATGACTTGTATAACATATAATGACTTCCTGAGATCTAAGGCCAAAGTAGCAACCACGGCTAGGTTCCCTGTAACTCCAGCTGAGTGGAGGAATGCAGAATTTTATCCGTGCAATCTGAAGTGCTGGAGGAGATAAAACCAAATCAAATGTAGACTCAAAAGTTCTATTTGCTCAGATTTTCCAAAGCACCTACGGAGCCAATCCACAGTCCTGGCTCTCTAGCCATCTGATGGGGCACCTGTTTGGTGCCTTTGCAGTGGAGCCACAGAATCGGCAGCAAAGGGCGAAATGATGCATGCCTAGTTTTTATCTCAGTGTGATGTCAGGAAGGGTCATGATGGTTATTCAGAGGGCCTTGGAAGCCCTCCTAGAGCTTCAGCTGTGACCTCCAAGACTCCCACCCCCCCATTAAGCTGAAATTATCCAACTGCTCTGAAACTCGTGGAAGAAATGGGAAGGCTAATTAGACAGACAGGAGGGCAGGACAGTCATATAAACATTATTCCAGTGAGAGACCAGCCTGAAGTGGGTTTTGGATATCTTTAACTTAGATGCACAAACTGGTTGCGCATGAGGACTAGCAGGAGTAAATTTAAAGAACAACAAATTATCAGCTAATACAAGAGTAAAACATGAGACAAATTATCCTTGTACCAAAAGTTCCTGGTGCTTACAGGAAAAGACTCACAGCTTTGTACAAAGGAAGGTCAGTCTCAGAAAAAGGGAGTACATTTTGTTAAAGAATCACTGTTCTTTCTGCTGAAAGGTAGACTCTATTTTTCCAAAGGGTCCAATAGTTTTCCTTTGCAATTATTTACCAATGAACACTGGGCATAGCTGTGGAATGGGGGATGGTGTTGGCCAGCCCAAGTCTGAAGACCATTTTTTTTCAGCAGCTAAGGAAAATAAGTTTTACAGCCCAGGAACAACTCAACAATTCCTTCCCTGAAGCATAAAACATTCACAGAAATCAGTGGGGGTCCTGGCTGAGAAGAGAGCAGAATTCCTGGTTAAGCTTGTAGGCTAATACAACGCACTGGCATGTAACATGCTGCAGATCTGCGCTTGGGCAGGCGAGGGCATGGAAGGAACTTCATGGTTCATATATAGATCCACAGCGGGTGGGATGTGATGGTCTGTACATCCTAACGGTGTTGCACTTGGTCTGGATGTGCCTTCGCACATGCTGCCCTATAGATGCGCCCAGCATACCCATCGAAGAGTGCTGGCTGGAGGAAGAGCTGAGGGGTGACCTATAGATTCAGAAACTATTTACCATCCACGCCTGCCCATGGAAGGACACCCAGATTTCAGGTGCAGCCAGAGGAGCTCGCACACTGACCCCAAAGAGCCTACAGAGCAGCTCTGCCCATGGCCTGCATGCGGAGACGATGGAGTCTGACCCATGTGCTGCTTTTGGCACCGAGCCTGCTTACGGGGAGCAGCAAGAACTAAGTCCACCTTTAATATCAGACAACCATTGCAAGGCAGTCAACGTCGATTTGGAAAGGAGAAAGACAACTAAAGAGAAGACAGACAGACAACGAGCCCTTATGGTGAGGAATTGCCCCAGCTTTTAGCCAGGTGGAGGGTGTTTCATGGCAGCAAAAGACACCACGTGAACGCTGCACTGCGCACGCTGTAGGATGCAAGGATGTGGCTGGGTTCCAAAAGGAGTTTGCTTTGTGGCTGTCGATACAGTCCCTTGATTCATGGCTGGCTTTTGTTTCTCTCTCGACTTGTTGTTTGAAACACATGTGCAAACTGGCCGGAGTTTTGCTTTTCGTACTGTTCAAGGATGATCAGAACACAAAGTGCTGTCTCATGAGTTTTGTCGACCCGATTCCCTTCCAGAAATTTGCTCACATCTGATTTTGTTTCCTCTGCCCACTCTCTGTAGACAACTGAGTTTCCAGTGTCATTTGCCTCCTACGCACACTCATTAACCCATTTCCCTCCACCTCCGATCCTACAATGCCCATTTTATCCAATTAATGGTAGGAAATAAGTGGGGTTTTTATGACAAGGGTGTGAAGTTCCGTCTGACAGTCTGCATCTTTCCAAAGAACAATGCTTTCTTAATAATTATGTTCAGAGGACCATTAAGTTGGTGCTGCCACAGTTCTCCCTTCAGTTTTAATGAATATAATAAACAGGAATGAACCTCTGCTATCTGCAGCTGCTGCCATTGTCTGTGAACCGCGCGTTGCTTCAGAGACGTTTATTTTAGCTTTAAACCTTTTTCAAACAATGTTCAAGAGAGTGAAAAAAAAAAAGTTGCTGCTTTTTTGTCAGCTCTCAGCTTTCCCAGATGTTTTTGGCATGAGAAATGCTATAGTACAATTAAAAAGAAGCCTCGTTTTCAGAAGTATTTGGGAAACAGGACCCCAGTGAAGTCCCAGGGCTCTGAGAGTGCTCAGAAACTCGTCGGTGCTGGGGTGCAAAGTCTCTCCCCGGTTGTATGACCATGCAAATCCCAGCTCTCGCAGTGGCAGGGTATCAGTGTAATGGAGTGCAGGTTTTTCAGTCCTATTCAGACCAGGAGCAAATCCTGGCCTGACAATCTCCTTGTTTGGGGGAAATCTTGCAAGCTTTTCAAAAAATGTCAGTCTATGCCAGTAATGCTTTGCACGTAGGACCCTTCAAGCAGGGGTTTCGGAGCATTTTATAATAATTTCCAGCACTAGGAACAGACCTGCGTGAGACTGAGACAAAGCCCCCGAGAGTCATGGTATATGGTCCTTGCTCTGAGCGCTAACATTTAACTGACAGAGCATTGCAGATGGACAAATATTTATTCTTATCTCATCAGAACTGAGTTTTTGCTCTGTGTATTTTGACCTTTGAATTTTTTGTTCACTATTCAGACTGAACCAGCACTGTCTATGCTACCTTCAGTGATCATATCCAAGTTAAATCGCTCTTCCTTAAATATTTTGTTTTAGATACCGGTATCTGCGGGAGCCCTGAAAAATACTGAACACTGGAAACATTTAGTTTAACATTATTGTTATGTACATACAGCTTTTGCAGCATTGTGATTAAGGTTGTGTCAGCAAGTACCCTTTAAAAGCCAAGTTTAGGGACTTATAACTCACTGAAGAAATTCACTTGGGGCTAAAAGTTGGCTTTTCAAGCAGTTCTGTGGGAGTTAGCCAATACCTTTGAATTTTTTGGCTTCCCTTGGCTTTGAGTAACAATGTGACTGAAACATGAGCTTCTTATTTTCTGTGTTTAAAACCTGATCTATTGTCTTCCCACCCATAATATAAGGTAGCCCCAAGTGTTAATGTTTGACCTAAAAATACGTATATGTTTCTTATTCAGGGGCACAAAATTGGTCAATTGCAGATAGATTAACTAAATAACCAAACCCACATTGTGCACTGTTGCTTCATTTTATTTCTCATGAAGAAGTCTGATACATCTCTTTGCTGTAACAATTTGTAATATCATGTCCATACGGCTGATCATGAGCATTGTCGGGTGTTTTGAGGATTTATTAATTCCCTGAAGGGACAGTATGCATGCATAGTGTTATTTGTCTTGCACATGCATGACAGACAAAAATCCAAAGGGTTTCACCTCCAAATGAAAGTGTTAGGTGATAACTTGACTACTATTTCGTTGATTTGCACCATTTTGGTGGGTTTTTTTCCGCACTTTAATGTCTAAAGGGATGAAAAAAATGTGAAACCTCTTTCCTCTGAGGCTTCTCAAGGGTTGAATTAAGGCTTACAACAGCCCTGGGAGACAGATTTTCAAATCACTTATTTTTATGAAACATATGCTGATACTATACCGTGAGTAGGTAACTGTGTTTACTGTAGCAATACGTACATTAGTGTCGGACTGTACATACAGTTATCGTAAGTGACTACTGTGGTGTTGCCATTTGAGCACCTCAGACCTTTTTTTTTGCTTAGCACTAACATGGAAGCACTGTCTGATTAGGGATATATAAAGTCACTCATTTTCCCTTCCTGGAGCTATTTGAAATACCTTTGGATTTTGATGAGGAAGTGTTCAGAGGAGGATTCAGTCCTCTTGTGGTTACTATGAAATTTCAGGTTTACCCAAAAAACCCCTTCAGCAGCCTCTGCCAGCACCTGCTGTTCCTTTTCTTATGGCTCCCAGACTCACCCCCAGCCCCACTATGTTGGTGAGCCTGGGGTTGGGTGCTCTCCTCTTCAGGAAGCCATCAGCTGTGTGCTCAGGAAATTGAGGACATATCTTCATTCGGCTGCACTTCCACAGGGTCCCATGAAACAGCTTTCAGGTTGTGTTGGCTCTGTGGCTGGCAATGATTATTTCGAGGACTCCTACTTCTACTTAGCACAGACCAAGCTTTTATTGACCCAAAGTGGAAGTCTGGCATTGGGAAGAATTCTCTTGAGGGGAGAGCTTGTCTTTTGAGAACTGGAGTTTTGTGAGAACTGGCAGTGATGGGAAGGAGGTGTGGAGGATGTGGCTGGAGGAGGATGAGGAAGGCTGCACCTCCCGAAGAGGAGGGTGCCAGGGAAGCTGCTGCAGGAGGAGATGCTCACGGGGCTCTGCAGAAAAGGCTGCCAGGTTTTAGCCAGTAGCGAGACACTGTGGATGAAACTTCAGCAATTGTTAAGCCTCAGAGAGAAATGTTGCTGCTGCTTCTAGGTTTTTGTTTAAATAAAAATTTATCTTAGAGGTTAATAGCCTTTTAGCTCTAGAACTATCTATATTATTAAACACGATAACATACTAGAAATGATACCTGTCCTGCCTTACCCAACTCCATTTGCTGATGCTGTTGGAAGCTGTACCCCCAGTCCTCTCTCTCCAAGCTGAAGAACACCAGTTTCTTTCCTTTCCATCTTTTTGTCCACTTTATTGCCCTTTCTTTATGTCTGCATGTCTGTTCACTTGTCCTCTCCTTCCCGCAGTGCCCTCCACATGTGGGGCGAGGGTTGGAGAGATGTTACCTTTCAAAAGCAATCCATGACCCTGTTTCGGTTGTTCTGCTGGAGGTTTCACACAGCACTGCTTCTTGCTGTTGAGGGAAGAGGCCAATTTAAAATGGCTTAGCTCATTAACATGCTTAGCATAACACAGCTTAACGTTGCTCACTGTTCTACAAAGCTTCAGGTTACCATAATCATTGCTGCTGTTTCGCAAGCCCCAGAAGTATTCACAATTTGACATGAACACATTCCCAGGGGAGGCTGGAGATACATGGAGGCTGCAAGACAGCACCCGGTGTTTGTGAACACTAGACACCTTCAGATTGCCACCGTAGCTTCTTTGTTCTCTGACACCACGGGGGAGGAAGAGCTGCCTCTCAGAGAGCTAGGAAAGTCAAAATTATTGAGTGACCCCGGTGGCACATGCCCATCGCATTCAGCCTGGCGACAGTGACTCTCGACCCAGCACCAGGGAAGGGTGCTGCTGGCCCAGACCTTGGTGCAGGGTGCTGAGAGGGACCAGCCAAGGTAGCTGATGAAAACTCAACTTCATCGTATGCAGCTTTGGTGAAACGTTTACCCATGGCTGTTTCCTGAGGTTTTAAGAGAAGGTGGGCAGCAGGGTTTGGTACCCACTAGTTAGATGCAGTTTGAGCTGTGTTGTGGTAAAGCAGTGAAAATCTGGCCCCTGCTGTGACATCTGCAGCCAGACAAATAACACCACCCAGCCTCTGGTCAAAGCCTGTGTTTTCAATTCAGCAAATAACAACTAAAACACTGTGAGGGTTCTTCAGAAAGAGAGAGGTATATGAAAGACCAATTCCTATTTTGTCCATAAGGTGTTAAACAGGGCTGAAGAAAGGATGCAACTTTTTTTTTCAGAAAGGTGCTTTGTGGACAGTAAATATTCTTCATGATTTATTTCTATTATTTTTTGAGAAAAGGGTATCACTATTCTGTCAAGGAGTTCCATGTGTAAAAAGGGAGAAGAAGCTTCCTTGTAGAAATTAGCAGATCTGACGATTTGGGAGTCATTTGCTTTGGAACATGTGAGGTCTTCTTCCCAATGTACATGTTACTTCATTAAAAAAGCCAGCATCAGCCTTGCATGTAATTCACTATGATATTAGAAAAAAGTAACTCAGGCTCACAAGTTGATTTTTTTTTTTATTTTCAAGAACAAGTGGTGGCATCTCCAAAAGCACAGCTTAGAGGATCTCAGATTCCTACCCTCCCAAAAGGGAGGGCAAGTGCCAAAAAGAGGAGAGATTTCATGAATGTTGCAACAATACCAGAGGAAGTAGAACGGCCTTCTCCACTGCCCAAGCTTGGATGAGTCCCTCTATGAGGATTTAGGACTGAAAACCAGCTGTAGATGTCAAAAGGGTTGGCAATGCAACTAAACGGATGTCACACTATGTAGTGAAATCATACATTCTGTAAACGGGAGATCTATAAATAGTTTTTTAAGGCATGAATAATTATTAAAAGAGAGCTTAGTACCTGGTTATGTGATCCTTCAAGAGCTGCAGCTGCTCAATAGTTTGTTTTGGAGCACAGCACAGAACCAGAGGCAGTATATTTTACGGATGTGCTTTCAACCTTTGCGAACACGTTACTAGAGGTCGTTGCAGAAGCTCACCAGCGTACTGCCAGCGTGGTGTGTGCTGTAGGTTTCCATATGAGGCTGCTGCCACCTCAGGAAGACACTCAGTCCATTGGCTTACGGCCTAACTGACTCCCAGTTTCATCTCTGGAGGTCTGTGGTCCTCAGTGTGCTGGCAAGGTGGCAGCTGCAACAGAAACACCCGTCACCTGGTCCTGTAATAGCCTGACCACTTTTCCTACCGTTAATATTAATAACCCCTCTCTCCCACACAGTGTATGGCGTGGGGCAGAGCGGTTGTGCTGTCTTGCTGCAGCTACCATGGAGCATGTTCAAGCATTGTTCGGTGCTGAAAGCTGCCTCCAATTAACCCAGCTGTACCTCCTTATTAGGAGCGGAGAATCGGCTGCCCTTCGACGTGATGCTAACCACAGTACTCCTGCCTGCCACCAGCCAGAGAATTTGGTGTGTCCTAGCCACATCGGCTCTGCAGCCAATTGGACTCCCCTTCAATGAGATTTAACCTCCTCCAGGCTAGATCTGCAATGAGGTTAAGTTTCCTACAGGCGTAGAAAGCAACTAGGATTAAAAGGTCTTTAGCCAAATCCTGTTGACACCAAGGGGATCTACGTGCCAACTTTGTAAGGGCCAAGTCTGTTGAAGCCAATGGGACATGGACATCAGACTACAAGAGTAAAACACCTCTTCGGGTGCAGTCGCCTATTTACATTGCAGGTTCCCACATCTTTTTGAAGCCTGACTCTATGTGCCTGAGCGATATCATTCATGATGCCTACATGACTTAGCAGAAATGGTTGGAGAGTAGCACTGACTAGCAAAGCTGGGCACTGTCACCCCTTCAGCCATTCAGGCTAAACCCTACGTAGACCATGCACCACCACCACCAGCTCCCTGCCCATACATGAGTGTAAAGTGAACTCCAGGGTAGCTGAACACCCTGGGCTGAGCAGGGGCTGGTTGTATGGCATGCACACCAGTGCTGCTCCAGAGTTGCAGCCGTCGACTCAGGGGCTGTGCAGACAGCTGGTTGTGCTAAATTAGCCCTGCATGAATTATCAAAGTTTATGAATCAAAGCTGGAAGGTCCTTTTGCAAATGGGATCTCAGCTTCTACAGCACTCATCAGCTTTTGTAATGTTAAACTCAGGCTGCTTGGCTGGGTCTCATGAAAGGGGCCTTTCTCCCCTCGCACACGTGCTGGCTTCCTCTCGGAGCACGGCGAGCAGGGATGCTCCCATCACAGAGAGCACCGACAGCTCCCTCACTGGAAAACTCATCTGAGAGCAACAGCAAAATACTGCTGGCGGGCACTGCCGGGAAAATGTGCACCTCCACCAGGCATTCAGCTGGTCCCTTTAAAGGAAATAAACCTTAGCAGCAGCTTTCAACCTATGGGTTCCTTACCTAGAAGGGTCCTGTCATGAGAGTGTAAAGCACTGCTTGCACCCATAGCCTGGCTTTGTCTTCTGCAAGCACCACGCTAAGTCCCTGGAAAGAGACTGTCAGCCCTGCGGAGGTACTTGGGGGTTCAGCGTTCAGGCAGGGCTCAGCGTCTGTCTCTACAGCAAGAAGCTGGAAAGCACATGAAACCAAATTACTCAGATTTTCCCATCTGTGCACATGTGCTTAGCTGGTGTTAAATTATCAGTGTAAAGGCCTAGTAGCTTCGTAATGTACACACAGAAAGATTCCCACAGATTTTTCCTTTCTTTTTTTTTTTTTTTATTGAAGCCAGCTGAGTAAATTCATAGGAAGTTGTAACAGGACAAGTGAAATGTATACCCGCATTCCCTGGGAATCCAAATGCCTTTAACACATACTGTATTTCATGTGAAATTTATTTTAAAAGACACCAGAACAACATAACTTTTTCATCGCTGTGTTTTAAAGCTATCGCTTTTGAATGAAATAAGGTGACAAGAAGAAAAAGAAAACGTGAAAATCCCAGAACTTGATACCCTCCTCCCACACTTTAAGAGAAGAGATTAACTTCTCCATTTTTCTGGGTCACTTTCAAATTTATTACTAATTACGGAATAACTTTAAAATGCAGCCCCAATTTAAACTACCGTGAGCGAGAAGCAGCTGGAATGATTTAATTTACTTTGGAGTTGGGGGCTGTCTTGCACTTATTCTTTATTTTGTCTCAGAAATCGTTGCAATCCCATTTTGTTTCAATAAAAACTATTTCTGTCTGTGGCAGGAAAGCACTATCCGGGCACTGCACGAGCGGCGACGGTTCAGGGGGCTGGGGGACCTATCTGATGACCTGTGGGGTGGTCAAACTGCTGAAGAGCAACATCCATACCGAAGTCCATGGGCTTAGCAGACCTGCCGTTGGTCCCAGCAGCCGTGTTGGTCTGTGCGGTCACACCGGTGAGCAGTGTGGTAGTTGGTAGTGGCTGACCAGTGCTGGCGTTTGCAAGGCGATGGTACCACGGCATCCTTTGCCCAGTTTCTGCTGTGGCTCTGCTGCCTTTTGTGCTTAGCCTTATAAAAATCTGGGAGCCAGACCTCCAGCTTATTCGAGTCACGGGCTGATTTATGCTATCTGAGGGATGTGAAGGTCTCCGCAGTCGGTTCCTCATTTGTAAAATAAGCTGAGCCGAGCTTAATGAGATTTTGTGAGATGACTTTGGTGAGCCCTGCATCGGGAGCAGTAACGCTTAGCCCGCAGCAACAAGGTCTGATGCTGTCTGTGCTGCCGGCAGCTGGGCAGGCAGCCCCTGCCACGCAGAGATGGGGCAGTGGTCACTGATGGGAGGAAGAACTGCAAAAACCAGCATCTCCTTGGAGCTGGCACTACCTGCTCATACAGCTTGTGACGGGGATAAATGCTCAGAAGGGCACGATCCTCCTCCTGTTTAAGTCAATGTGATGTCCTACACCAGGATATAACTCTGGGTTTTCCAGAAACAAACCGTTTCTGCATTCATTCTGAAATTAAATGATTTGTTACTTAGCTACATGATAGCTGCACGATAACTGTAGATGCCACTTAATACTGCAGGAGCTGCTTCTGCAAAATTTTGCCCAGGAGTCAGTGTGCTGCTGAGCTGCGAGGAATTCCTTGCCGGAGTAAGGTCTGCAAGGCTGGGCTCCAGGTGTTTTGTGGGGTACCACGTTCCCAAAAGTGCACATACGACGTAGGGACGTGTCCCACTTTGTGCAGACAGCTAGACCTGCTCTTGCTGGGCTCCCAACCTCTTCCTCTGTTGAATTGAAGCAGGAATAAACTTCAGCAGAGCTGAGTTCAGGCTTTGAACCCTGGAACTCCTCAGCCAACATAGCTTTAGTTGGCGCGTTCAGCAAACACAGATCCGACCCCTTCTCCCACACCTTGTCCTTCATCAATGCTGTTGCTTAATGTGAAGCCTGATTTTGAAATCACGCCTGTCTTGCAAATGAGCTCAGTCCCAGCATGCTGGCCATCACATACATATCTAGCGAGGATTCCCTGCTGCCTTCTAAAAAGAAATCAAGACATTTAAATGAAGGGGAGGGGGGGGATGACAAGGCAATGATATAAAGGCTTTAACTTGTAAAATAACTGTTGCTTTGTGGTAGTTGAGGTTCATCTTTGCAGGCTAAGATACCTTGTATATGATTGCAGTAAGAGCCCAAGTTTTCAGGAGGATTGGCCCCGCAGATTTGTGCTCTCGTTCCCTCAAGGGCTGGGGGAATTGGTCCTCCAGCTCTCCCAGAGGCTCCCATGCATCAGTCGTTAAGCAAAGCGCTGGGTTTCCCTGCACAGCCATGCTCATGGCCGTGCGTGGAATGAGATTTTGCTGTTCATTTTATGACAAATTTTGCTTACTTGGGCAACTTGTGGTGGTCATTGGCATCGACTGCATTCCTTGTGTAAGGAAAGGATGAGCATGTGAACCAGGAGCAAGGGCTTCAGTAGTCTGATTTTCCAGCAGTACCACTCATCTCTTCGACTTTACTCCTGTGCCAACTCTTTCCACAATGCCTGTGCCCTCTTCTTCCCACACTCTCTCCTGGTCATTTTTTCTGCACTATATTCCCTGCTGAGGGGGCCGAGTAGGACTTCCATCTTGGGTGAGGGAGCTTGACACCGGACCGGGTCAGAAGAAAATGCAGGAAACGGTGCTTTTCTGCTGGAATTCACTGACTTGGTGAATCCGAGCAGCCTCACGGAGAGGCTTTGCTTTCGGCATGGTTCTGCTGGAGTGTGGTGGACTCCATGCCTTTTCCCCTTTCATTCCCTCACTTTGCTGGTATCCCGGGCAGAGCCAGCTCTCCTGGGCTACCCAAGGCCATGAATCCCAGCCAGCCCCACAGCCCAGCTCCAGTCCTTCTCCTGGAGAATTTTGAAAGGTGTAGGCTTTCCTTCCAAATCCCTCGTGAAAGTCTGATTTTCAAAGAGCGAAATCCTCCCCGAGGCTGGCCAGGTCCTCTGCACACCATGCAGAATGGGGCCTTTCCATTCTGATATGTGGGCTCGGTCCAGCTTTCAGAGGCTTTGTACCCCGGAGGGACATAGGTTTGGCAGGGCTCGCACGCTGCTCAGCACCACCAGCTCTCACGCAGCCGTCATGACAGCCCTAATCGTGTTGACAGTCTGATGGGGGGCTGGACCTCCCCAAAAGGGGACAACTGCAGGTACAGGCAGTGGATACTGCCTCCTTCCTTCCCTCACGTCATCTCATGCTGATTCTTCATTCACGCCCCTTGCAAACATTTCTCTGGAGGACTTTTTGCCTTCTTATGGAAGTATCGGTGGGTGCAGCCTCTCTGTGTTGCAAAAAAGAAAAGTTTGGGGGCTGGGAGTCATTTCCCCCTCCTGTCCTCTGCAAGGGTGTCTGGCCCTAAGGAGAAGTTCCTTTCCCCTCCATCTCCCTGAGCAAGGGAAGATGATCAGGTTCTTTCAAGCAACAGTAAAAAATGGGCTAAATGACCTCAGACTTGGGGGTTGTTGGTTTTTGTTTTTGTTTTTGTTTTTGTTTTTGTTTTTGTTTTTGTTAAAGGGGTCACCCATCACCCCAGTGTCTGAGTCTGCATCCCTGGGAGAAACCATCTGGGGCAGCTGTTATCCCACCAAATGGAGGTACCTGGTCACGCGCATCCTAGGA
>NW_009635059.1:0-8577 GCF_000690535.1 Cariama cristata | reverse complement strand
GAGATTTGCTTTTCATGCAGTACTTTCTTCCCTTTGTGAAATGCTGGGAACCGAGAAGGTCACAGGGCTGATTATATTGGCTATATGCAGGCAGCATTCAGGCTTCCCAGCAGAGCTCTGTCAGTGCAGTTCAGACCTGACCATAACTCCCCTGAGCTAAATCTGTCATTTACGCTTAGTTTTCTATCCATGAAAAATATTTACGGGGGCTTGAGTTAAAGTTGCCAGATAAAGCCTTTGTTTTACCCAATAGTCTGGTAGTTAAGGGAGCTTTCTAGGATGCAAACAGAGGTATTCATCCTAATACACTCATGGCATTCAATAAAATAAAACCTCTCCTAATACTGCAGAGGAGCTGAAATCCTCAGGTGCTCCCTGTCTAGCTTAATAACATCATTACTGCATTTTCTTGGCTTGTCTTCTTGAAGTGAAACATGCCAAAATACCAATGACAAGGGATTTTTGAGGAGTCAGTGATTTGTTATGCTGGAAAACAGACGAGTGTGGAAGACAACAGTTTTGGAAAGCTCACACAGTTCACCAACCTCCCTCCAAGTTTTAACTGAGACCTTGTAAAAATGGACTGTCAAGGTTATCAGCACATGGACAATAAACAGTTCAGGAATGCAAGGTTTTGCAGGGAAGATACAGCTCTAAAATATTTGCTTGGAAGACCTTGGAGGAGGCTAGGTTTGAAAACTTCCAAAGATAAGCAGTCGTAGCAATATTTATTATTTACATGTAGCTACCATCCCTCTTCCTTTTACAAGAGAGGAATCACTTTGCAAGAATTTGAAATAAAATGTCATATATAGATCGCTCTGATTAGGGACTCACAGAAAATGCTGCTCATTTAAGGTTGCTTCCTAAATCTGGTCTAAACCAAGGTAGTCCAGTGGGTTTGTTTCTCTAAGGGTGTTAATAGTCTCTGGTGAATCTCGCTGGGACGGTAAATTGTTACCACCTCAGCCATCCACCCCACCGCCCTGGGGAGGTTGTCCTGCCCTGGAGCCGAGCCTGCAGAAGAGAACATCTCCCACCTCCTGTCCCCAGGGCCCCGACGAGGGCGAGCTCAGCCCAAGATACCAGACTATGAGATGGGTGGCCAAGGCACCGACCACGTTCCCATCCATCGGCTGGTAAAGGGAAGGCATGGGGTGCCAGCGAGACTCTTCTCTTGCACCACCCCAGCAAGATTCACCAAAACCCATCTGCCAAAGCCCTCAGTGCCTGGGGTTCACTGTATAAAAAGGATTATGGAGATTTCTAGCTTGAAACAATTTTATTTCAACTCCTGTAAACCTACACTTTGTTTGTCAAACCCCCTTTAAGAACATACAGAGATTTGGGGGCGTTTTTTCTCCTTTCTGTCTTTTGCGTTGTGACATGTTTGTTCTGAGATCACCTTCTAGGCATCTTCTATTAAAATATATGTGACAAGCACCAGATCCACTTTCACGCAGCTGTGCAGTATGTTATTTTTCATGCTAATGCACTGTTACAATTCTACTGAGTGCAGTTATCTAGAGATCAAATTCGCCACATGTGCGCTGTGTTTTTTGGCTACCAGGTCAAGAGCAACAGGGATAAGGAAGCAATGCTTGTGTGTTAACTGTTCGTGTTGCCTTCATGAAACATGGGCTTCATTTTCAGGCAGTCAGAGGAACTTTTGCTTTGCCCCACCTGCCCTCTTGGTTTTTTGTTTCTCTGTCAGCACAGCTGACTGCTTCATCAAGATTTAAGACCAAACGGACTGTTATTACATGAGACAGAGTCACTGTCTGCCACCAGGAGATGATTTAATGTTATGTGATACACAACCTTACTCTATGCCCCCCTACTGTTTTCCACACAAAAATCATTCTCCAACTTGCTTTGCTGTCAGGTTTCACCTAGGAGAAAATTTGAGTCACTGACTACAGCAATGACAGCAACCAGAAGTAATGATTAAAGACCTCCTTGTCATCACTGTGCCAGATAGTTGTGGGTGAAACAGGCTTACGAAGACACAATCAAATCTCAAATCTTATTTACCCCAAGCCCAACGGCTGAATTCTGCCTTAGATAATGCGTGCAATACACATCACTGCACGCAGAAGTTGCTAAAATAGCCCCAAATCTTAATCTATGCTATTGAAACAAGGAGGAAACTGGAAACTGTTTCCCAGACTTTTCTATGACTTCTGGATTGCTGCGTGTGCTTTTAAGTTTTAAGCGCCTTTTAAGTTTACACTTGATAGAAAATCATGTCTCATTCATAAGTTAATTATTTGAGAATGTCACGATAATAAACTTTGACTTCTTAACCTTTTCCAGAAATGATGCCAAGACCAAATCCTGAGGCTGCTTTCTAGCTACTGATTAGTAGCTAGAAATCTGACCTTTTCTGTCTATGTAGAAAACTGAGGTGGCTATGCACCTCTCCATGCTGCTAGAGTCAGTTTGGGTACAGCTCCATCTTTCTTTCCAAGTAGCATTAGCCCTTGGGTGTCTTGGTCTGTCTCCCTTTTTTCTTTTGAACAAAGACATGGACCTGAACTAAACTTTGAAAAACTTCAAAAGCTGACTACTGCTTGCAAATTAGTTAGGCTCCATCTTTGCCTCTGCTCACTTCTTACCAGTTCCATGCTCATTGCTGTCATGTCTGACCACCTTTGAGTAGTGTGTTGTGCAATGGGGACTGTCCCTTGGTCACACAGCATTTGTTCTGCCAGCCTCTTCCAGGAGAAGAGAAGTGTCAGTGGCTGAGAGTTTGGAAGGGAGTTTAATTATGTGTTTGTTAAATGTGCATGCCACATCCTTCCAAGATTAGGTTGAAGAATGGCATCCTGCCCGTGGAGCAGACGGTGGTGTGGTCTGTGATACTTAGTAATTGCTGGGAGGGTTTGTACCACCCTATGGACTGGTCCTGGAGCACCTACTATCTCCTGCTCAGATGTGCTTGGGTAAGGAGTTGGGTCTTGCAGAGGAATAAAGTTGTCAGAAGGACTCAATTTCACCCTAAGACCTGCACTCCATGCAAAGATGCTCTGCGATGCAGAGCTGGCAGCAGTGACTGCACTGAAGAGCTTTGTTTATCACATTGTTGTGCTCTAATGATTACTCAGCCTCAAAATTATGTGTTCTTCAGGACTGATGGGGTTTGGGACTGTCAGTCAAAATTTGTTATAATGAGTGATGTTGTATTCATCCGCGTTTAGCTAATGCCAGTGAGGATGCTCTAAAAATTGTTGTGTTTGTCATGTATGTTTTACAGTTTAAAAGTGATCTCTTTATGCTATTATCCCTCTGCCACTGTTGCAGAAACGGTGTCTTCTTTTTAAGGTGTTCAGAGTCATCTCCTTAGCGCTGAGCTCATGACAGCTTCATATTTGTCTCTGGAGGTTGCCTGGAAATTAACCCCTCCATGTTTAGCTTGCTGTGTGCCTTGTCAAAGCCTCTGCTGGGAGGCGGTCGGGTGTACAGCGGGGCTTGGTGGGCCTGTGCTGAGGAGCCTAAAAGATCAGGGCTCTCATGCCCAACATCAGCTATTCCTGTAGGCTGAAGTTTGCAAAAATCAAGGTGCTGACAGATAAAATCCTGCAAAAATTAAAGCGTCTCCCGCTTGCAGCTCTCTGCTGACTCCTGTCCCGGGATTACCGGCCTCGGCTGGGCACCGGCGGGATGGAGCCTCTGGCTCAGGCTCTGCGGTGCATCGTTCAGCAGCTGGGTAAGACTGGCTTTCATCTGTCCTTCAGGCTGAGCACCCCTCCTGTGGTCCTGTCTGCCAGCTTTGTGGTGGAGACAGTAGGTTGTGGCTGAGGAAATAAAAAAAAAACCAACTGGTGGCAACATCTTGAAACTCCTGCTACCGTGTGCTTAGTGGCTGTGACTCAAAGCCTCTTGGCTCTGAAATTGCACACAACTGCACCTCGGGGAGCAGCGTGATCTCGCAGAGTGCTGAGCAGCAACCCCTGACATCCGTGGAAACTCGCGGGGTTAGCATTTATCTGCACTAAAGCAAAAGAGAATGGAGGCTGGTCTCTAAGTGCCACAAATGTGAAATTACTCACTGATTTTCAGAATGTAATTACTTCTTAGTTAATCAAGTCCCTTGCAAAGGCTCTGGACACTTTTTATAGCCATAACTAGTGAAGTTACTTTTGTGTTAGCAGCATGGATTTTGGTCCTTAATACATTTAGAGTGTGAGTAAACCCTCAGATGCTCTGTAAAATGACGGCAATTTATGGCATACCTTTGGAATTCAGACCCAAACCAGTTTTGCGCTATAGGTATGATGGATTAATCACCATTTTATTTTGTGTATAAGCAAAAAGTCTTTCAAGTCAGTTCTATGCTGCAGAGGAAGCCAGTGGAGCTTTCCCTGTAATGTGAGTAATGAATCTTGGCTGGGATGAGCATTTTGGAGCCACAGTTCTGCAAAAATTCAAATCCCTGAAGGAAGTACGGTAGCATGGAGGCCTGCAAATAACAGATTACAATAATCCCATCAGGAAGTGATAATAGCATGTATAAATATTTGCCTTAGTTGATTGCAAATTATGTCCTCCTAAAAGATGTTTGTCACTGTCGTTAGCCGTTAGCATCTTCTAAATGCTTTACCAGCTGTGGTGTCACTCACAATGAGGACTCCATCTCTACTAAGCACAACCAAAGCGGCTGAATGGGATCAGATTGGTTTTTCCTTGTGTTTTTATTGATTAAAAGCAAACCAAAAACCTGTGGTGTCAATCTGGAGTATTTTCCTGAACAACACAGAGCATGCAAACCATGGAGTGAAATGGTGGCCATGTAGAAGTCTGCATCTAGCCAGAAGCTGAAATAAGATCAGATTCATATGCAAAGGAGGGATTTTTGTTGCCCCACACAATATCACCCCATTTTTTAACAGGCTTGGCTCTGCAGAGTCATGGCTGAAGGTGGGGATGGCTCCGATGAATGGGAACAACCTGTACCAGCAAACAGCACTTGCAATTTCCCACTCAGAGTCCTGTCAAGCCGGGTGAACTAACAGCCTTTTACATCTTGCAAATTCCAAGAGGGATTAAGTCTTCATTGTCAGTCTGGTGAAGCAAGTTGAAACTCAGCTGAAGTTTTAAAGAAAAAAAGAAAGATCCAACAGTCTTCAACAGAGGCAGCAGACTAGGAGAGAATGGGATTTAGAACAGAAGCACAGCCAGAAATCAATGGAGCTTTTATGGCATCCCTCCTCATTTATCTATAAATCCCATTCTTGCAGCTATTTAGGCCTCATCTCCACACAGAAGCTGAATTAGGTTTATTTTGTAAACCAATTTAGGAAAGGTAGTGCAAAGCCCTCTGTAGATACCTGTATTTCAGTTTAAGAGCAGTTGCAGAGGCTAAGCTAGCAGCTGAAACAGAACCCCGGTTAAAGTGGTACTGCTTGGGTTTATCTGCGTGGAAGATAGGGTGAAATAACTAAAACATGAATTTAAAGCGTTTGAGGTAAAACCTATTAAACCCCTACGTAGATGCTTTTGTTCAGACATAAAGGAGCCTTTAGTTTGCTTGATTCATTCTTAACGTAAATTACAGTTACTTTATTTCTGAATGAAACCTTCCATATAAGGATTTAATGTGCTTTAACTAATCTACTTTAAATTCACATCTGTAATTTGGCTTAGTTTCCTGTGTATACAAACCCTTTGTGGGTAGTCCAGGTCTGATTTGCTGGAGGAGGAGGAGGAAGGCAGAAAAATTTCCTCGCTAAACCATGTGATAATTAGGTATAAATTTTTCAGTAAAATGAAGTAAAAGGCCCAGGTAGCTCCAAAGCATCAGTCAGCCGGGTTCTCATAACCCTATCAGTTTATACCATTTGCAGATCAATCCCTTTGCCTGTGGTTTGCATTGCTATTTTCATGTTATTCCCTGCTGGGGATGGGTTCCAAGTATCAAAAAAGCATTTCTGTTGTTCAAAGTTATCAAAAATGCATTTCTTGTCTTCTCCCTCCTTCAAGCTATCCTACCTGAGGGCAGCTTGGCTCTCAAGGTAGCAATTTGTAAGCTGTCTTATGCTCCTAAGAGCACTTTATTTCTCCCTCCTCCAGCTCAGGCAGGAGCTGCGTAATGTCCCTGCTCGGAGCTGTTAATGATTGCACGGGGCTCTTGTGCTCGGCGAAGTTTTGCTTTCACCAAGTTCTCAATGACAGGATGTGGTTTGCTGGGTGAATGTAAATGACAGAGGAGGATCTGGCCCAGTAGGTTTTCAACTCACTTCTAAAATACTCCAGGGTCTTTGGCTGCAGAGTTTATCTGGCTTTTTTTGCTGCTGTCGTTTGCTAGTGCTGTGGTGACGACTGAACGCTCATCGGAACGTTTCCTACTGCCTAGAAATTAACCTACTAATTCAGGGGAATATTCATTTACCGAAACATCCTCTCCATGACAGTGATTATTGGAGGTATTACAGGAAAAGGTGCGAACAAACAAACCGAGTAACCTTCAGGGTAGATAGTTATGAGTGAGCCTGCCAAAAGGTACTTTGTGTTGAATGCTTTAACGTGTACCCATGTTTATTCATGTTGTAGTGTCACAGCAGAATTAAGCCACTGAATCAATTGCTATAGAAGATGCCACATTCAGAGATGCAAGACTCTGATTCTGTTCTTCTTATGAGTCAGAGGAATGAGAATTAAAAGATAAGAAATAAAAACTGATCTGAGAGGGGATTTGGGTCAGCATTTGGTATTCTTGTTCTAAGTGACAGGCATCAGACTTGTTTGAAAATCACAGATGAAAACTGATGCTGATATTCCTGACTTATTTTCCCTCTTGTGGGCTGGAATTATACGCCTGCATTTGTCTCCAAATTATCTGCACAAAAATAGGCATAATATGAAAATCTCCAATGCATGTAAGAATAGCTAGGTTTTGTTTTTCCTTACCTCTCTCCTTCTCTGTTTCCTTCCCTCCATCTCAGGTTTTCATGCTGTACTGTCTTCATGATGCTCTGAGCGCCTTAAGCAATGGCAGTAGTCCATAGCATAGGTGACTGTCTTCCTCCTTCAGCAATTAGTTACTTCAGATTTTTACATTTTTGGAGGTACATTTTTTGCAGCTAGTGCTGCACCCTTATTGTGTGAAAGAGCAATGGGACAAAGTGTTGTCTTCAGAGGTTCCAGAGAGCCCATCCCATAGACTTGGTCCATCCCACACCACGTCCTGTATCCTGCACGGACAGGCCTTACCCTTACCATGGACACCTGCGTCACCCATACTGAGCACTGCTCAGTCACCTTTCTGGGTTTCTGCTCCACGGCCATTAAGCACCTTCATCTTAGGGGCTGAGCCTGTGGTGTTGACTTGCTGGTCTCTGTAAAAGCTTAAAACATGTCTTTTTTTTTTTGTTTTCTTTCTCATTCCTGACTCCCATTTGGACGTGCTGTGCCCACACGGCATCTCTGACAACTTACTGCAGTAGCAAATCTACTCACTCCTCTAAATTTCTTCGAATAGATATACTGTAAAGGCAGTCTTAATTTGACTTCCACTGTAGTGTAAATGAGTACTACAGGAGTGTAAGTCTAATCTCCATAGTGATCTGCACAAACCTACAGGGGAGGTGGATCTGGGCTCTTTCAAAGACTACAATAAAGTTGCCATGTAACGTTGCAAGATACTTTCCTAAGAAAGGCTGCTGTTCAGTGAGCACAGCAACGTGTACGTACACGATAGGAGAATCCATCGAATCAAAGTTTATGTCCAAACCTTTGAAATGCAGGTATCATCTCAGGGAAGAGCAGTGATAAAAGGTGTGTATGACCTACAACAAAGCCCACAGCAGCAGCAGCATGCCAGTTTGTGTCACCGTCTGTCCTGGTCTGTACTGCACAGGTAGTCCAGACATCTCCTTCCCACTGCCCATCCGTGGCACATCGCTCTCCAAGCATTTGGACAGATGCCATGTTTCACCTCTGGAAAAATGGGGGAAACCCATGTTCTCCACTCTCCAATTCAGTCGTGTAGAGATGAGGGGCTGAGATACAGGATCTGCAAGGTGGATTTCATCTTCAGAGAGAACATTTCCAGTTCCTGTGGTCCGCCTGGACCACAGGAGGGGAGAACTCCCATTGAGATCAGGGGAAGGATCAAAGAGCAAGGGTTTGCCCGAAGGGGGCCGTGGGGCAGCCCTGCCATGGGTGATTTAACACCTGCACATTCCCATAGCCGGCAATCAAAGGCTGCATGGCCTGGAGCTGAGAGTGTCTATTTTTTTTGTTGTTGCCGAACTTATAAGTTCAAATAGAATTGGGGAGTTTTGGTTTTTCTCAGATTTTTCTATAGATAACTTTTCTGTTTGTTTCAGTCACATGGATCATAACCTTTTCAGCCTTTAATTAAATTCAAGCGATACAAAGTATATTGGGCAGGATTTGCAGCCGGTGTAAGTCAGAATAAACCCATAGAGACAAGGAACAGGCCCATCACACTTTTAAAAAGTCAGATGCTTTCTTCTCATGAAATAAAACCTAAAAGGTCCTGATTTACCATTCTCCTAGCTTTAAGCCAGTACATTTCCACTTGTGACACTGTTTAACATCTTTGTCAGTGAC
>NW_009635058.1:0-2245 GCF_000690535.1 Cariama cristata | reverse complement strand
GACCCCAAGTGCAGCTCTTTATAGAGGGGCGTGTTGTGCTGGGCTCATTTCTGTCACTGGGCTAAGGCACCTTCAAAGTAAACAACTCACTGCGGGTAAACGTTTGCGTTTGTTAGGAGACCCACAGGACTTTTACGCATTAATTCTCTCCCCCTTCTAGATTTATTTTCTCTATTAAGTTTTACACCACTCCTTTCATCCAATTAGTATTAAAATCTTTTTTTTTTTTCATCATGGTGTAGATAGAAAACATGTTTTATTTCCTGCAGCAAGAAAGAATAAACTGCTAAAAAAAAAAAAAAAGCCTTAAAGATTACAAATGAAGCTTATGACGGTGTTTGTGCCTCTGCCACGGCGTTTGAACTCTGCGCCTCTAATAACATTTAAGTGACATTCAGGAGCCCCTCGTTGCGTACGTTGTACGAACCGTATACGGGGGGAGGAATAAACCGTGGAGCCGCAAACCAAATGCAATACTGAGAGACGCCGGCAATTAATAGAAACCGAGAAATTGTGTAGGGCTGTGCATACCTTTGGGAGATAATCAGCATCCACTGCTTCCACACACAGCAAAGCAGGCAAAGTGACTTTCAGTTGTGCACCAAAACGTTGCAAAAGTTTATTGTAAGATGACTTATTCCTAATCATGTTTTTTTAAGAGTGTCTTTCTTGGAGCATTCCCAATTATAAGCAATTAATTTCTTTATAAACTGCTACTACAGCCATTCCCGCTAGCATCTCCCGGATGCATCGTGCACAACAAGCAGCTATCGCTGCAAAGTACAACAGACTTCTGAAACGATCCTGCCGTTTCTGACGTACCTCATCAAACGTCACTTGAAAATCACAGAAGCTTGGGGCTCCTCTTTCCTCTCGCAGCCTTATCAATATTCAGAGCTAGTATGCATGAGGCCCAGCTGTGGTGCGTTGGCACCCAACTATGTAAGATCAACACCTGAGGAGCATTTTAACTATAATACAAGGTGTATTTAAGCAGGGGTGATGGCTGTGGTGAGGCTTTTGGGAGGAAAGCAGCAGCTGGGCTGGACAGAAATTGTCTGATGAAAGACTTCATTGAGAAGAGAATCTCCTCAGGTAGGCTGGTGATGGTGGGGCTCTCTGGTGTGTTGGAGTACAGGGTCTTTCTCATGTGAGGCAAGGACAACTCAGCACACCAATATGATGATCAGAGAAGTCATTTATTATGTAGAAAGCTGCATCTTGTATTATGTTTTCTACTTCCATACATGCACCTGTTCAAGCTCTAGTTGGTTACGTGTACTGTTCATGCAATTATCACGCTCCTTAACAAGGATTCTGATAGGTGTTTATGCTATGCATAGCTTTTACGTAAATTAAACACAAGCTCTTTGTCTCACCCTGTTACTATGATTTTGTTCCTCACTTTTATCTGCTCTCTGTTCCATGAACTTGTTTATTTGTATCACTCTGCATTTTCCCCCCATCTTATCACATTTTCAAAATGTCCTCCAGTTTGTTACTAACATAAAATGATCCTACACCTGCGCCCTTTTCATTAAACATAGCTCTAACGCTGCTTCTTACAAATCTTTGGACATATTGTAATATGCAAGGTAACAGAATCATTATTCCAAAAAGCAAACCTAACACAGGCAAGCAAGCTTTAATTAAGTCAATAATCCATGATGCCAATCCAAGACCTTTCAGCCACTGTGTAAATGGATCTACCTCGTAGGTAACATGGGACATTCTCTCTTTTATCAGCTGCAATTGTTTATGTACGCTTTGTGAGTGATCTGACAAATTCATACAACACAGGCACAGAAACAGACCGCGACAGGTTAGAAGAAGTATAGTTACACCAAGCAGTAGCATTTCTATATACAGGCAGTGGTGCATTAACATTGTGTCTTTTTCTGGTTGTATTATACCATCTCAGCTGTCAACATTGACCCTTGGTTTAGAACAATTACAGATGGGATGTATAGGTATAGGACATGGCCACTCATCCAAAGGCATTCCCACCAAGCAGGTAGAAAAGGGGTTTGTCAGGATTTGCAACAGAAAGGCACAAGGTACCCTGGTGGGTCACATTCGCTAAGGTCACCCACACATTCTTCTTGGGTTGTGGGACCATCCATCCTTCAGCGGGCAGAATCACCAAGCACGGGGCAGATGCGGTGAGCAGGTACCCACCAAGGGCCATTACCTGTTGAAACACAAGCGTATCCTCACCCCCAAGTTAGTAGGTCACAGGGATCTG
>NW_009635057.1:11110-65541 GCF_000690535.1 Cariama cristata | reverse complement strand
TCGCAGCTGAAGGGAGGAGGTGGGCTGAGGGAGCGAGATACAAGGAAATTCCATGTTAGGAAAGCATTAGCAAGCGGTGACTTCTAATGTTTTCCTGCCACTGACGTTGACAGTGACACACATGTGTGGGTTGAAATTGGAACGTCACTGAGTTTTTAAACTCAACCAGGAAATAGTCTGTTGCTCAGGGATAAAAAACAAATAGTATATATTGTAAGGCAGGTAACATGAAGTTAACAGCTCCTCTCGAGTGAGTGAAAAGCTGTTTAATGTTTAGACTTGAGCAGCTCAAATTTAATGTAGCTTTTTATTTTCAGGTTTTTTTTTTTAACTTGAGGTTTTTCATCTCTATTTTTAATCCTTTGAAGTAATACTTCAGAATCAGAAAAGCAAATATTGACAGGGCTTCACTTTTAGTCCCTTGTAACTAAGTAGTTCAAACCTGCAAAATCTCTTGGATTTTTTTAAAGCTAAGGTAGTTGTTAAAGGGTTTGAGAGGGATTAGTAATTCTATTTTTAATTTTAGCAGGTTTTATTTTTTAAAAAAATTCTTTTGTATGGCTTCTTGTTACACAGATAGAAGTGTTTTATAAATACAGTGTGGTTTTGGTTTTTTAACTGACCTTGTTACATATGTTACAATGTGGTAGCGTTCGGAGATTTAAAACAGGATTAGGGAGCTATTGTGCTAGATGCTTTCTGAACATACAGGAAGATTTACTGCAAGAGTTCATGATCCAAGGTGTCGGGCTGACACTCTTGCCCTGACTTAAATGGTTGCTAACATGCCTGGCTGCAACTGTAGGACAAGGATCGACCTAGGAACTGGCGTCACGAGAGAGAGAAAAGTTAGGAAGGCAGAAGGTAACACAAGGGCAAGGATAACAGTAAGTAAAATCCCCGAGTCGTCCTGTAGGTTAAGTACAGTGCAACTCACTGGTTCCCAGTCATTTAATCAATAAATGTTCTATCTTACTTGCTACTCTGATGAAAGTCGCCTTAAAATAACTTTTATGAGTACATAGCCATGGGAAAGTGAAGTAAATCTTGCAGAAGCTGTGACAAATGGATTTATCCAAACTGGGGGATGGAGTAGTAGAAGGTTATCTGAGCTCCTTAAATAGGGAAAAAGGCAGGATCCCCAGGTTTTCATTGTTCCCTTGTGCTGGCTGTTTCTCAGTGTCAGCGTTTTTCAACATTCAGGCGAAGGTGATGGTAAGTTACAATTCATTAGTAATTGGTACGGTCTCCAAATAAAGATAGCTAAATCAGTTTAAATGATGCTGGCGCCTCTCCAAGGAACCCTCTTTATATCTGACACATTTGCCACTCACTTCTTTAAGGAACGGTTAATATTGTACGCTGCTATTTTTTCTTCTGTGGGAAGAGCAGTAGTGTAACTCATTACGAAGGCTTTCTACCTGATGTTCCAGCTTGACTTGCTGTGTTAAAAAAAAAAAAAGTATTTTGTACCAGAGGAAGCAGAAGACACACCAAGGCTTTGCGCTGAACTGTTTTATATCAATATTGATTTTTTAAGGGGGTTTGTGTTATAGAGAGGGAGCCTTTATCCCCCTGAGCTCTTTGGCAATTATCTTCCTGCCATAAATGTTGATACGCACATAATGGATGTAACTAAAAAATCTCCTTATCCCAGCAGAAAAGGCTGACTGTTTGTTGGAGCAGAGAGAATGCTGAGAGTGTGAATAGACAAACCCATATGTCGCTGGTGAGAGAGATAAATGATGGACGAACAGGAGTTGGTTACTATGGATCAGCACAATAAACCAATTCCCATCATACACCTCTCTTAATAATATACCAGTTTCAATGCCATTGACGGGTAACCTAGGTAGCACCAGTCAACTGTAAGTTTTTCAACTGTTCTTTTATACATCTCAACAGTTGGGACTGTTCTAATTTTTTCAGTTGTTGAGTGCTAAAATTATGCAGAACTTCCTTCCTTGCCAGTAATTTTGAAGGGGAACTTTAGAGCATTGCTGTAAAATGCCAAATGTGCACGGCACCGTTGTGTACTCATAAGTTTTGGGTTGTGCACCCATAAAAGCAGCGCACTCGAAAAGGCAATTGCTTAACAAATATGTGAAGAAAATGTTTAGGTGTTTAGTACTACACTCACCAGTATTGTTTCAGATTGGACAGGATATTGGAAGATACTGGAGTATTGTTTTAAGTGAAAATAACAAAAGAACAATGCTGGTTCATTCTAAAAAAAAAAAAAGCAGCCCTGCAGAATAGGCAGTGATCAATAACACAGTTTTAACTTTCTGTGACCCATTTCAGGGCTGCCAGCAGCTGAAGGGAAACTTTGCAAAACAGTCTCTGCTTGCATCATGGTCGCCTTCCCGTGTTCTTTATTATTACTGCTAGTGCTTTGCACAGAAAATTGAAGTCTTTGTCAGTTAAAGGTTTCACTTTGTGTCCTTGTCTTCTGGTAGATATTTTTCATTGCAGTTGCCATGGACTGGCCTGTTAGCTCTGTTCAAAATGAAAATATATCTCAGGGTGACAGCGTAAGCAGGGCTCATGGCTCTTGGGATATGACTCCATCGTTTTCGAAGTCACCAGTTGGGGTACCAGAGAGTGATGCAGTAGGAGAGGGATAACTCGCAAATGTAAATGAGCTATGAAGAGACTTTATTCCTCTTGGGAAGCCTCCTCACTGATAATAATTTCTGGTTTTTAAATGGAAGAAAATGTATTACTAAGTCATTACTTTCCTTCAAGATGATAATACTTATTTTGTGCAGCATTTACTTGCAAAGTTGCAGTAGCTTTTTTTAGAGCTGTTTACTTTGGTGTGCATCTCAGATGAACTGAAAGGTGTTTGTTAGGCTGGGTGGTAGGAGAGTACGCCAGTCTTTCTCCCATCAGGGCCCAGCGTAGCAGTCCTTTTTCATTTTATAGTAGAAGAGACTCAGATTTGATCCTAGAATTAAGGGCTCAAGGATCAGGCCCTTGAGTAGGGAGGGGGGATTGCTGTGTGCCCCCCACCCTGCTCACTCCTGCCTGTTGGAGGAAGTGAAATGGAAACAAAGCAGGGTGAAGGATATTATCTCTGCAGGCTGAATTTTAGCTGGCCCTTTGCTCCTGCAGAGGAACAGTTTTGCCCAAAGGGTAGAGCAGGGGAAGAGTTGTGGGTTTCCTTCCTCCCCTCCCTGCCACGCAGCCCAGCCAGCTGGACCAGCTGGGGAACGTAGGCTGTGCCCAGGGAGCGGGTGGCCGGTGGCTGCTTCCGTGGGGCCGGTGAAGTGCCAGTGGGGCCCAGGCGTGGGAGATGCAGGGGGATGCGGGATTTTGTATGGCCCTTTACTCCGAGCACTGCCTCGTCGCTACAATGAGCCATTGATAAGCGCTGACCTGATTAAAGGGCTGCTGCTCACGGGAGGCTGGGGTGCTCCCCAGGCTTCCAGCGGGGGCTGCCAGATGGACCAAAATTGTTCTTCGGGAATGGGTGGCAGGGCTGAGGAGGGGGAAAACCAGGATTCATCGTCGTACCCAGTCCAAAGGGAGGTGTCGTATTATGACTTGTTGAAATCCGCTCTGCTTTTCCCTGCAAGGGACTTGGCAGTTTTATTGATAAAGAAGTGTTACATAAGTACCCCATCAGGCATGTCCTAATTTGTTAATAATTGATGATCTGGGTAGTACAGAAATACCGGTGGTGTTAATGCACTCCCACACTGATCTGCAATCACCGCAGGCCCCCTGTTTTGCTTTTACTTTTATTGTAATACAGGCTTTTTCCTTTTTTTTTTTTTCCCCCCTTTTTCTTTTGAATTTACCTAGTGATCCAGCCGCAGCTGCCTGTTGTGCTTTCTCGTTCAGGCAGGGACAGCTGGGGGCTCAGCCTGTCGCAGACATGATATAGATTATCTCTGCAGGGGAGGGTGTTAACTACGTTATTGTTTCACCCTATGTCAGGCAATCTATTGAGTGGCATCAGTGTTAGCCCAGGGGGAAGCCAGTTTTTTGCACCTTCCACCTTTGGAGGTAAGGTGTAAGTCAAGGGGGACAGATGCGGTGGTACGTCTGGAATTTCTGCACCAGGATTTGTCAGCGTGGGGAAGCCGGGGCACATTTTGCACAGCACAGAGCAAGCACCCTTCAGTTGCTCCCCTTCTGATAACAGGCTGTATTTGCATGGATTTAAAAACGGGCTACTGCCGTTGTGCCACAGCTAGGGAGATCGGAAAAAACGCTTACTTCTGTTGACAAGCACAAAAAAGCAGTACTTGCTGGATATCATGAACAGGATCTAGCTGCCTCTTTTGCCTTGCGTTGTTTTTCTTTTGCTTTTCTGTGGAAGTTTCTTTTTCTCTAGGATAAAGTACCTCAGAACTCTGAGCAGGTTTGGGAGTTACACCTACCCGAGACATACCTATTTATTGGCTTCAGAATAACACAGCACATTTACTCTGTTGTGGGCAATGAAATCCATTACCTGCATTAAAATCAGAAGCAGCAAGGTAACTTTCTAGTTATGTTGTGAAATACAATGCCATTGTTCGCTTTTATTAACGTCTCGAGGTAGATTATATGGTGGTTAGAAGCCTGCTCTGCTGTGCAAAAGGCTGTCTTTAATTTCAAGTGGTTGATCCTGATCAGGCAGTTCGAGCGGCTGCAGCAACAATTGCTTGGAACTCTAAATCACATTTGTCACGAGATCTGCCTGGTAGTATTGGCTGCTCGAAGACTTTCTCCGACTTTTCAGCATTCTCTTTTGGTTGGATTGCAGTGGTGAGGGACTTGCCAGTCTTGCCTGTTCTTTGTGCCGAATTCTGAAAGACTGGCAAGCTTTATGCTATGTTTTCTGAAGAGGGCCCGGCTTTACTAAGCTGCCTGTCTGTCAGGGATTAATTTAACCTCTAATTACTACATTTTCTTCACAGTTTGCTGCACATGAGCGTGTTATAACAAAAGCACAAAGAAGTATGTCATTTTATTTAGCCACTACTCTGAAATTAATTTAGGGGGTATAGAGTCAGATCTGACACACTTGGTGTTAAAATAATTGTGCTGGCATTAGAATTAAAGTACATAATCTTGTTGTTTCTAATGATACAACAGTACTAGTGTAAATAGTGTTGTTAACTCGTTAGTCATAGCCACAGTAATAGACATGATGTCTAGTTACAGGGAAATACTCAAATAAGCATGGCAGCAAAAGTTTCCCCAGAATAATCCATGGTTTCCCCAAAATAATGCAGGGTTTCTGCTTGATTCCCATCCACCATTTTGGTTTAGGATTACATGTCCAAGAGTATTTTGTTGTTTTTTCTAAAAAGGTCTTCCAAATTGCAATAAACAAACATTTACGATGGCTTGGGTTTCTTCCAGCCTGGAAAAGGATTTTTTAATTTTTTTATTTTTTTTAACATGCTGCATCTTGGGAACAGTACAAAAGGCCATATGTCCTCTCCTGCCTGCTCACACTGACATCAGCGATGCCGCAGCTCACGTTGCATTGAGAGCAGCGTGTAGTCTTGAAGGAAGGGAGCGAGACTGTTTGTGTTATGAAACGTAGGATGACTTTTTTCTTTTCCAGTTCTGTGTTCTGAAACATTTACAACAAAGGTGTTTTTTTTTTTTTTCCTTTGGGAAGGTTTGGATTGGGAAATGCAGCCTATCTCCAGTTTAGGTAAATGGAGTTAAAAGAACTGTTGTTACACGAGAAATTTGCAGTAGCTGTCTCCGTTCTGCCCCGTGCCCATCACCTCTGAGCAGGCTTGTTGAAATGACTTTCAAAATGTAATTTCTCACATAGGGTTGGATCTGCAAAATTGCTGGTTGTGTACCGATGATTTATTTCTAGTGGAAACAGAAGATTGGTTGTATATTTTTGTGTCATGCATTCAAGTTACAAAGCGCTGGCCCAAGTCAGTAATTCTCCTTCAGTAAAAACAGTAACTGTATTTGATGGGAAACTTCCCCCAAAGATTCCCCAAGGTCAGATAGGACACAGTTACAGAGTCAAATCTTGTAGTCCCTTTCTCAGAAGGAGAATTAATGTGGCATCGTTACCCAGGCTTGTGACAACAGTGACACAGGATTGCCAAAAAGACTAATGGAAGGAGATGGGTGATTGATTCTCTTTACAGTAGTAGATCAGGTTATTTCTGTGAATTCTTTCTTCAGTTCTCTCAATTCCCAAACTGTAACCAGTTACTGTAATTATTTACTCTAATTACTTCTAATCTACAAGTAAATTGAACATAAATTAAGATCAACTGATATAAGGGATGGGATGGTTCAGTGAGCTGACAGTAAGGTATGGAGATGCTTTTGCTGATCAGTAGTTACATGGGATGGCTGTTTGATAGCTGTGTGGAGTGAGTGGGAAGTCCCTGCTCTAATTTTTGTGGATATGAGTAGAAGCCAAGCCCAAATAATGCCTATTCTAATTTCAAAACTGTCAAGATTTATTTTTTTTTTTTTTTCCAAAGGGTCTGAATATCTGTAGCCCCACAGGCCTCCAGAGGTTGAGACAATTTTTGGAGTAAATCGTTCCCAGGGTCTTACTTGTCCATTGTAAAATGGCAGTAATGGTGCTTTACCTTAACCTTCACGCTAAGCGTCCTTTACTAGTGAAATATTTTGTAAATGATAAGTGTTTGTTACTAGGTGAGATCTTTAGGGACTTTTCGCATAGTTGGAAATTATATTCAAAATACAGGCAGGTACAGCTTACTCTAAGACCCCCTCAGTGTGAATGATAGTTTTATTTCTTTGGTTTGGCTATAATGCCAAAGCAGATGGATTTTTTGCACCTCACCCCCCCGTAGTATCTTCCTTTTCCTGAAACTTTGGAATTTGATCTAGGGGGAAAATATTTGAAGACAAAAATGGCATAACTCTCAGGCATTTTAACGTTTCATTCTCTGTCACAGATATTCATAGGTTAAGTTTTGGGCAAAGGTAAACAAATGAATATTTTACTATAACTTTTGTCATACACAGTTCCACGCACACACGAGAAGCTTTTTCCCCATACATTAGTATGGAACATTTAGTATGTAAACATTTTCATTAGTTTAAGAATAATTATGCAACACTCATTTCATGTGGTTATCAGAATAGATACTGAGTATAATTTCATTTTGCTTTGACTAGTTACTTTAAATCTTACTTGGTTTTCACAATTCCAAATTCATATACAGAAATAATTTCTGAATTCATCCAATATTTCAGTAACCCAGTAGATCATGCTGATGGTCAGGTACTTTTAAGGACTTCGCTTTTCCTGTTCTTTTAACTTACTTATTTTCTTAATTAACAGTGTTGATTTAAATAAAGTCACACAGACTGAAAAAAACCCCCAAGTATATACAATCTTGCAGTCAGAAATACAGGCAAAAGGTTTTGATCTCTGACTGCCAAATGGTGACTCATTAAAAAAGAATTTTTGTTCCTCCCTTTTCGAAGGGTTACTAGCTACCAAGCAGTAAATATCTAGTTTTGATGCTACTGCATTGAAATGCCTGACATTGTTGGTGTATTAAGTCCAAACTCTGTAAGATTATTTGATCACAGGCTCCATGAAGTTCTGTTTTGTTTTGCTTTTTTTTCTCGATTAAAAAAACCTGTTGGGGGATTTTCTTCAAGCTTTACCCTGTCAGTTTGAGTACAGTCTAAAATGAAATACGTTTGGATTTTAGTAACAAAGGACTCTTTCCATACTTTAAGCAGTGGGTCATTCAAATTATTTTTAAACACACAGGACCATGCAAGCACTAATTTCTTTCTAATTTTGCATTGCGTAACATTAGACAAGGACACTGGAATTTGTCTAAATCAAAAAAATTCTCTTTGTCTTCCACATCAAGGCTTGTGTGCTAAGCATTTTCTAGTATTGCATTGCATAAAGCTGAAAATAAATTGTACTGAAGAGGCACAGTCAAAATCTAACCAAAGGCATGCCCTTTTTCTCAATTTCCATATTAATCTTGACTCTCTGAGCCATCTCCTTTGTCTTCCTGTTCCTACCTATTCTACACATTTGATGGAAGGGCACAAAGGCATGTTTGAATCCTCCGTCTCATCTCCTCTTCTTATTTATGGATTGATCGGTTTGAACTTTACATAGCGTTGGAAGGATGTTTTCTTGGTTGCAGCAACACTTGTGTTTGACTTGAAGCAGAAGGAGAGTGCGTTTCGGCTTTTCAGTCTTTATGAGAAGTGAATCTTGGTCCCTGATCCCAGAAGGTAGATCAGCCTTAATTTCAAGTGAAAGTCCTGCATCTTCAAATAACTTCCCATGTCAGTTAAAGTTCAATATTCTTGAAATCCAGAGATATAGATGAGTCAAACCTAAAGTTTAGGGCAAGTGTGAAGGATGTAAGAGAAAATGTAGATGTTTCTTCTGATGCCACTCTCCCCTCCCCTTCAGGGCTCCTACAGTGTCAGCTGTAACAGAGTGATTTGATTACTTTGTAGTGTTAAACTAAAAGAATAAATCTAAGTGCCTTGGGAATGGGGAACCAATCCAACAATCAAAAACAAACAAGTTAATAAATGTGAAGCATTTCTGCACGGTGCTGCTGCAGAAATGCTACTTCCAGAAATGCTCGGGGGCAGCTGTGACTACTGGACCAGTCAATTAGTGTAAGTATGTTCACTGTACACACCACCATTAATTGGATGCTGGGGGGTGCGCTCTGTGTTTTGAAGGAGAAGTGTATGTCTTCTCTTGGTTATAAATTATGAAAACCTTGAATGTTGCAGGCTGAACTGTTTATTGCCACCCTCTTGCTTCCCAGTCACTCTAACATACCTGGAAAAAGCTTGACTTAGACAGTCTTAATTGCCCTTTCTTTAAAATCCTTCTGGCTCTACACATCATCTACAAATTCTTCTTTCCTCCTTGTCAGCTCTTCTCTCCCCTCTCCCCCTGCCCCTAAAAATCTAGCCAGAAATAGAGCATTTGAGTGACTGTCCACAGAGGTAGCTTGAAATCCAAATTATCCACTTGAACTGGTTTCTGATGCCCATGTGCGAGGCTATGTACAGGCTGGAGTCATTTATAAGGATGGCGTGGAAAGAAATATTGTGAACTACAGCAACAGTGTCAAGTGCTGTTGTGTAAGAAAACCCCTACTACTCGCCTGCATGGAACTAATTTTGGATGTTGGTACTTGTGCAGATAAGGCGCGGATTACTTACCAGAAGTCTTATGCCAGCCTGTAGCTTTAATTTTATCATATCTAAGAATGGCAGTAATGGCGAACTAGCAGGTAAATGACCAGTTCTGGCTGCTCATGAGTCCTCCCTTTGGAGCATCTATATTGGTAACTACATGTCTATTATTTCAGGATTTAAAATGGTCACCCACTTTGCAGCCTTCAGGTAGTCTGGCAAATGTCCCTTTGTTGACGTTCACACCTGGAACAGAAATAGGTATAGGCCTTTGTACGAGGACTGCAGAAAATGTACCACCGAGTGCTTTGCCATCTACTACCCAAAATGTAGTGAAGCAAACTGTTAAACTTCACATGGAGCTTAGGGCTTGATTAACTTAAATTACCCTCCTGTTGTACATGTTTGCAATGCCGAGGGGATTAGGTGGCATATACTTTCAAGAAATACATGTTCATTATTAGGAAAGGTTAAGCAATAACATCCAGCGGTCATTTCCTTTTGGACCATAGCTGTGTGTCTGTAGTGTAATTTGTTTGTTTATGTGTGCTGCTGGATCCCAGTGAGGAGGTGGACCAGCATGGCCGGCACAAGCTGAGCTGCTCGGCGGTGCTGGCTGGCCCAGCTGTGCGGGCTGGTGCTGCCCGAGCTGCTGATGGAGAGCCAGAGACCTCAGGGCGTAGAAGTGAAGGGGTCCAAAGTATGAGGAGGCAGTGGTAGGGGAGAGCAGGGATGGGCTGGGTTGGGCTGGGACCAAAGGGAGGGCAGAGCCAAGGAGACAGAGGGAGAGCTGAGGAAACCGGGCAGGTATCTGGGGGAAGGATGGAGGCACAGCAGGTCCAGGCCCGCCTCGGGAGGGCTGAGGTCCTTCATGTGCCTTGTCCACCAGGTCCAGCATCTCCTATTCCTTCTGCTCAAACAGTAAGTGTTCCCTGCGCGCAAACTTGTTCTGTGCTCCTTCAGCACTGACTTACGGTGCTTTTTTTTTTATCTCTGTTGTCTTTTTTAAGTTTGTGACTCTTGTTTTTTTCCTTGTACTCTTGCTTTCATACCTTTGTTGTGATTGCTCTGCTGGAAAAATTGGACTCTTAGCAGCAGTGAAGAGATGCTCCAGGGAGCTAACCTTGTGTCACCTCTTCAGAGGCAGGCAGAGCTGCGGCAGGGAGCAGGCACCGTGCCGGGGCTGCACACCTTTGATTGCCTTGTGATCACAGGCTTGTGTTGGTTTGGTTTATTTTGTTAGAAGGATTTTTCTTGGGGTGAGCACAGTGCTTGGGCAGCCCAGCTACTGAACAGCTGACTGAAGCATGCAACTGTTGTTCAGTGTGCAGCTGCAGTACCTGTCAGTTGGCTTTGAGCTGCTGCTAACCCTGGGACAAAAGTCAAGGTATGTCTGTGCTGTTGCCCTTGTTGTGTAAATTCACTGGTTCAGGCAGAAACAGTGAAGACCGCTTTCACCTGACTAACCTGGTGGTTACTGCCAGCAGGACAGCTAGGATTGCATGAGCTAAGTTTGAGCTGCAGAAGTTTCTTAAGACATCGAGTAAATAATCTGGCACTTGACCCACATGGAAGAGCAGAAGTGCCCAGAGCAGCGTCGCCAGCCTTCCCCGGGCCAGCCTTGCGGGCATGTCTGCCTGAGATCAACGCACCTCGCTATGCCCGGGAAGCTGGTTCAGAAGATCAGCTGAGTTGCTAATGCACCATCTTCCCAAATCTCCTTCAACAGAAATTTGGGATCTTAAGGTGGCTTTGGATTCTGTCAACCTAAGATGGTCATGTTCTCTTTTACAGCTGGCTCTGAAGCATTGTAGCTTCTCTGAAGTAAGGAGATGTGATTCAATGTTTATAAAGGCAGATGGGAAAGTAAAAGATTCTTTGGTTCTCTCTGAGAGCTTTTTTACACATAGAAAGAATGAGTCACTCAACATTTCATTATTGAATAGGAGCTGATTTACACATGTGTATGCTCTAAGATAAATGTTGGTGGATGAACTCCTATAGTTTCCTCCATGACCATGCTGTAAATGGGCTTCAGCCAGACTGATGTTACTCATTTAGTGGTGCTGTGCTGTCTTTTGAAATGGAAACATCATCCTTCTTATGATCTTCTGAAGGCTAGAAGGCTGATTAACATGGGAATTTTTGATTAGCTTTAATTCAGCTCTACTACTCCAGGAAAGCATAGTTCCTGAGTTGCACAAAGAAAGACTCCTCAAACACAGATCCAAATCAGCATACTGGAGATCCTGTTGGTAGGTGTGGTGACTACGATTAATATTTACTTGATGCCTTTCATCTTCCAAGTACTTTACACAGAACAAGCATTTCGTCTTCACAAAAGATGTATGAGTTAGGTGAAATAAGTTTTACCGTCTCTGCTTTATTAAAAAGAGGCAGGGAAACTCAAGCAAAGAGATTAAAGTAGTTTGCTCATGGTTACAAAGAAGGCCAGCACTGAAACTGTAATTTCTGGTTTCTATTTCTGTATCCAGACTAATGTCTCTTCTTTGTAAGAAGAAACAGCAGGTCAAACTTCTGAGTAAGAACGTCGTAAGAATTTAGTGAGGCAACTTAGCAGATGTTGCAGCTGCACCTGTGGCACGCACACTGGTGCCTGCGGAGTGATGCACCCTTCTCCTCCCTTGGCACTGCGGTCTCTCATCCACCCTTCTGGAGGCATCACCTCCGATTGCTGCTTGAGTTGCAAAGCATCTGTGGACCTTTTCTTAGGCTGATATAATGGCACAGTTTAGTCAGTGGTCTGGCTGGACCGCTGGAGACATGTGTTGAGATTTCTGGAGTGAAAGAGTTTCTGCTGGAGTGAATGTGATGAGGTGCATAGATGATTTTATTCAACTCAATGACTTCTTGAGATGATCCTTTGGAGATGCACTAGAAAGTGCTTAAATTGTATTGCTGAATTTTAAGCATGCAAGTGGTCTCATTAATACAGAAAAATTGTTTACCTTTGGCTTGGATAGGGCTACTCATAGAGCTTGATTTAAGTATACGCTCAAGTGTATTGCTGAATCAGGGCCCTAGTTAACAGCAAAGGCTTTGTCACCCTGAACTGCAGACTTGCAGAGAAGTTGTTGAGGGCCCAAAGGTAGTTTTTGGTTTAAAGAGCTTCCTATCAAGATGAGTCAATGGACAAAGCTTAACATCTGAGAAAGTTCTTATCTGGGAAAGCATCTGACCTTTTGAAAGAGAAACCTCCTTTGTAGATGCGTGCAAGTTGTGCGCACCCTCTCTCAGATTGTACAGCTGGCTGACTGTAATGGAAATCCTCGGCTGGGGAGGCCGTGACAGCCGACCCGAGAGCCTCCCTCCCTCTGTGTGGGGAAGCGCAATTGTGGTTTAGTTCCTCCAGTCCCACCTTAATGAAGGAAGAGAAGATGCCCTTGCCTGAAACTGGAATCTGCTTAGAGATGGCAGCTGTAGAAGCCACTTCATTTAGTCTAGATCTGACTATAAATTCAATCTCCTGTTTCACATGGAGTAACGATTTTTACGCTGCAGTGAGGAATCACTCGGTGAGAGAAGGGAGACAGGAGAGCAGAGCAATGCAGCCCTGCTCTCCTTGTAAGGCCATGGTTCAAAATGTTTAATTAGTTGTTTCGAAACGGTGGCTCTTCTCCTTTGAGGAAGGAATGATGTATCAGCAAAAGCTGACCAAATTGATGTAGCAAATCAATTCTATGGTAATCCGTTTATTTAAACTTTGGTACTTAATTTTATAAGCTCTTTTCAAGTGTTCCTGTGCTCCCGTTCATTAGCTGGTATTCTTTTATGCTATTGCTTGAGGTTTGTGCTGCAGATAGCAAAATGGCCAGGACATGCCACTCGAAACCGCCTCTAAATGTAATTCAAGCAGGTCTGCAATAATAGTGCTAAAAGAAGAGCTATTTAGTGGCATTATTAATGGGCAAAGAGTTCAGGCAGGATTATGAAAAAGTAAATTTTTATTAAGAGTGGAGGAGCTAGAAGAATGGACTGATTGCCCTGAGTCCTCTGGGCCCTCGAGCAATCAATTTCCCTTTCTAGTATTCAGTTACTTGCTAATTGTATTGATTTTTATCAAATATGTGTACAAATCAATTTTATATTTTAGTGCTGTTAAAAGCTTCCTTCCTTCCTCGCAGGCAGTGCTGCTCTGATCATTCTCATTGTCTTCCTTTATTTTAATGCTTTTATCTTAATGCATGTTTTCGTTAGGACACGCATGTTTTTTGTTGGGACATTTAACCGAGTAGGGATTTTACCTCGATGCTCAGGGTTGAACCAAATAGACGTCACTCGGACAAAGCCTCTGTGAAATCACTGGAGCTGCCTGCTTAAGTAAAAATTGCAAGAAAGGGATGTGTTGTGTTGTAAAATGGGTGGGTGCAAGTGACCATATAGTGTGACCCCCTGAAGAGCAGGAAGCACAGCTGGCGCAGGAGGTGAATTGTGTTGCAGGAAGATTGTAACTAGAAACAAAGAAGGGGATAAATGCTGAGTATGATGCATTCCTATTGAATAAACATGAAAATGAAGTTGGGGTGACAAAAATTAAACTCCTGAAATAACGCGGACTGTTTTATCAGTACGGCCTCCATCGTTTCTGAAAACAGAGTCACTCGGGCACTTCAAGTGGATGGTGGAGACATCTCTAAGCAAAGTGAATGTATCGAGCTCTGAACAAAATAAAACAACATTCTCCATTTGTGTTTGTTTATGCCCATGGCGATTTAAATTGTTCCTGTCAAACGTACCTATTTTCTGAGATAGCACACGCTCGCGCTCTCATTTTAATGTAAGCTACACAGTTTGGAGTTGAGGAGACTCTCTCTGGCTGTGTGTGTAAGCCTGAGAAATTGACTCTCATAATTGAAATGTTTGGGGTCTGTACAGCGCTGCCGGAGATGGTGGGAGAGACTTTGAACTTTTAATGGTGTGAGCAGTAGTCATGAGAACAAGGAGAGTTAGAGCTCTGCTTTTCCACTTGCCTCTGACTTAATATTACACTGCAGAGTTTATGATGCTGTGTTTTCTGCTCTTATTGCCAAGGCACGTAACAAAAAATAATACTCTTGTCCGTTTCTTCAGGAGGGAAGAGTTGCATTAGCAAGTGTCCAGATATATATGCGTATCCAGTAAAAACACACTTTACATTAAATAATCTAATAGTGGTAGAAGCATAAAGCATTTTATATTTTACATTGATCACTTTGGTCTTTTTGGTTTTGTTCTCCTCCTTGGTTCTGCTGATTTTTCTTCATTACATAGCAATTCCAGCTGGGAAAGCCAGCAGAAACCACAGGTTTCTCAGCCTCTCTTCTCTGCCAGCAGCTGCTCCCAAGGGCAGTAGTGCTGTGGTATGAGAGGACCTACCCAAACCCTCCTGCCAGTTCAAATGGCAGGTAGGAACCTGGGTGCTGGGTCACCGGGAGCCCCCAGACAACAGCTCAGTAAGAAGCAGGCGTCTTTTGTGCCCCATAACGTGGTTTTGCTGCCATGGTGGCTTTTCTTGCTTCGGGGTGCTTGATTTTTTCAGATCCAGCATAGGCACCGCAACTGTAACCATCACTATAATGATTTAGAAGCTGGTTAGGAGAAACCAGTCTTATTCTCCTTTGATCTCTGTGTGCAGTGAGATTCCTCACTGCATTCCCAGCTGGAGCGAGGGGGACGTATTCTGCGTGTGTGTGAGTAGCTGCCTGCCCCTGGAAGCTGGCAGGCTCTGTCACCCCACCGGCGAGGGCTCAGAAGGAGGAGAGCCTCTGCTAGTGCTGCCTCTGGCTCCGCATCATCTTGCAAACCGTGAGCGCGTTTTTGTCATTAGGTTTATACAGCACCTCTCGTACGAGAAATCACAAACTGGATAAGCTGTACGAGGGGTCATTATAACACGGAGAAGATAAATGTACCGGTTCTGCTGGAGGCTGTCCTCAGGCTGTTTGTTATGTGTCTCTAACACTGTCACTGCATCACACACTTCCTCGATCTCCGTATTACCCTACAAGCCTGTCTAATGGGATCCTCTGTTGCTGATTCCAGCTTACCCTGACCTACTTCTTTCTTGTGTCCCAGCAAGCTGTCAGGAGCTATCAGAGCACTGGGAGCTGAAATAAACACTCACTGAGGGGAAAAGCAAGGCTGTCTCTAGTGAATTTAATTAGCTTTGTTTAACTGGCTTGTTTGCTTTGTAAATCACATCATTTTTAGTCAAATTTAAGGGATAAAAAAAATCTGTAATTAAAATCAAATGATGCACGACCTTATTAAAAGTCAAGGGTTTTAGAAGTTCAGTACAAAAAGTCATTTCGTTTGTAACATATTTGCCACACTCTGAATATTTTAGGGGGAAGAAGGATGACTTTGAGATGCTTTTTGGTTTTGGGGTCTTTCTTCAGACAGGAGGGAGATTGTTATTATTATTGAGTCAATATCTTTACCTTTCCTTGAATTTGGAAGAAAAAAAAAATCAGTTTTTTTTAATTAAGACTTGAGTCTTTTCATCGATATTGCAAGCTTGCTGGATAAAATTTTTGAATCCAAATGAAGATTCTTGCCGTTTCTTTCTGCCCTGTGGCCTAAGCATCAGTATATTATCCATAGTTTGGATTCCTGCTTTTTTGCCACGGTTTGAATCATGGCTTCTCTTTGCACTTCTGCTGCATTTTTGAGCATTAGAACAAAAGTCATGGTAATTTTGGCTCTGCCAGACAAATGAAGCACTGACTCGGTAAGTCATCACTGGGTTGAATTTGAAAGTGCTTACAGTGTTTTTATCAGTATGTTATGTCTTTCAGGTGCTTTACTGTATTTCAGTGTGGCGCATATTTCTTTTAACAATTGATGTTCTTGCTCTTGTCAGCATAGGGTCTAATCCTCTCGCTGTTGAAAATGATAAAAGCCCTATGAATTCCTAATATGTCTTATCAAAATCTGGCTAAAATATAAAATGTCTGACCCCAACTTCTGATTCTTCTTCAGCAGAAATATGTTCTTCCTTGCACCATGTGTGCATATTGATTGAGCCTCCCGAGTACATGGCTTATAGAAATACACCTGTCCTTGTGCTGAGCTGCAGCATGAACAGAAAAGGATTAAAGGACCACTGAGAAAGAAATGGGTGTGGATGAACTTGCAGTGTGCAAAAAGGTAAAATACAGGATAAAAGGACTACCCAAGAGTACGAGAGGAATTCAAAATCTGTTTCACAAAGCTGCAGTACTTCTCCCAGTCCTTTGAAAAGGATGTAAGATTGGCCAACCTGCACTGAGAATTACTTGCGGTAGTAATTTCATTGAGGAGTATAATGAGCAGCCTGATTACTTACTCAATGACTTCTGAGTAACTCACTAACTTACTGATCACTTGCGAGATTTCAGAGAAGGAAAAGAGAAATGTTCTTTCCTCAGTAGGAGTTTTGGAGGTCCCTTGGCTTCGCTGGAGCGCATGGGGCAGGAAGCTCTCTGCCATGCTGAGGTGGAAGTCGTGTGGAAGTCTTACCAAAAGAAACACATTGGGAGACTTCAGTGGATTGACAAAATTGAATCAAAACAAGAATAGCCAGGTGAGTGGGGTAAACCAGCACCAAGCTGTTGAAGTCAAGTGAACTAGGTTTGCTGAGTTACAGCAGTGGGGAATAAGGCAAGGAAAGCTGAGACATCCCAGTTGAAGAATTCATGTATCTTCAATGACTCCACTGAATGGAGACCAGAAAATTTGAAGTATTATAACTTCAGAAACTTTGCACGCATTCTGCTGCTTTGCCGGATTCTGTCTCTCCCTGGTGGATTGAGGTCTTAAGTATTTTTGGCATCTGTAGCTGAGATGTGTAGAGTGGGAGGAATACAAGTACTTCTCCTGGGTTGTCGCTACAGAGAAAATGGGTGAGGTGGATGTCGTACAGCTTTTATCATAGGCATGGAAGCAGATATGGTTTATAATCTGATCCAGAGTGAATAGCAAGAAAAATTTTATAGTCTTAATACGCTAGCTGGAAGATGAGTGGTGGAGCAGTGAGATAACGAGGGGGCTAAAGCTAAATGCTCATTTGGACCCATTAGCTGCTAAGTGTAGCTCACTGCAGCTGAGAACCAGGTGTGAGGACAAGGAGACTTCGACACTGTGGGAAAGTGGGAATTTAGTGTGTTTAGAAACAAACGTGATTAATAGATGCATGCCTGTCATCTCTGCGATAGCACCAGAGTCCCTCCATTCATCTCCCCGACTGCTGGGGGAGGGGAGCGGGAGAGCAGCTCAGAGGGTATGTTCGCTCCTGGTGTAAATCAGGAGCCGAGAAAGGGATCTGTCCCGGTGCCTCCCTCTGCGCTTAGCAAAGTGCCTGGTGTGTTTTGGGCACCGTTGTAATCTGAATAATAAACACTTAATTCCGAGCTCCTCGTATTTGGCTGAGGTTGGTCTGTTAAATGATGCTTTGCTTAGAGGACACAGAAAGGGGCAGACGTTCAGTAGGACTTGAGTCGTTTAACTTAAATCAACCTCCTCCTACCCACTATTGACATATCAAGAGAACCAATGAGGCATGTTTAATTACACATGCACCGAGTTTACAATTAGTCTGCAGACAGTGGGTTTTTTTAATTTTTTTTTTCTTCTGACGCAGCAAGGAAAGATTTGATCCTGCAAGAGATGTTATTAGCTGTAATATGAGTAGGGCTGGTTTTTGTTTTGGTTTGGGTTTTTTTTTTTTCCATTTTAAATGTAAGTGGAATGTTTTTATCTTCTAGGTCAAATGATTTAATCTGATGCTCTAACGTTACATGGTTTAGCAATCCTTCTGCTCCCCTTCTGCTTGTAATAAGTGACAAAAGTACGGCTTCTTGCTTGATAAATGGGTTAACAGTATTCACAAGGCAGGTAATAGAAATCCATATTAATAGGTGGAAATTGGCTCTTGATGCCAGGCAGGAGAGTCTAATGAAAGTATTATTGTTTTAGCTTCCAGCTCCTTTGGAAGCTGAAAGCTAAATGCCTGTATTACATTCTTATTACCCATTTATCACACCATATAGCTGAGTGGATGTTTATTAAATTACATTCATGTTTAATGCCTGTTTGTATACTTTTCACTGAACGTGTTCTCAAAGGAAATTTTCTGGAAGCATTTCAGAAATGCACAACTATTTTCCCAGTCTCTTTTTACAGAGTAAAACCATTGTTGCCAACTGTCAATATACAATTCGCTTGGAAATTAAATTGTTTCCTGCTAAGCTGTAAGAACCAGCTAAACCTGCTCTATTTAATTTAGGAAATAAATATTTAAAAATCTGAAAAACACACGATGTTCTTGGGTAGTGTTGATTCTATTCTAGTCTTTGAAAACACCCAAGATCCCAAGAGTTGGGCTTACCTAGTTTCAGCTTTAATTTAGCATTAAATTGCTTCATCGGGGATTTTATATATGACCTTCTGTATGATTGTGATTCTTTTGAGAATATTTATAGTAGTACTGAATACCATCAAAGATAAGAAATTAGGAGCCTGTTTATTAATATACCTACTTACGGTGCTTCTCCAGTTTTGCATTCTTATTTTCTTCTTAAGCAGCACTTTCAATTCGTGCCATCTATATGAAAAGGGAAAAAAAAGGGGGGGGGGAACCCAAGCAACCCCAAAACCCCAGCACAGCTGAAATATTCTCACATAGCTTTGACCTGGAGAGTGCTAGGATCTCAAGGGCTTTCTGCACATTCTGGGAGGAAAAAAAAAAAAAAAAGGAAGGTGGGCTTGCATTTTCTTCCACCTATATTAATCACAGCTCATCCCCCTCGTCAGAGCACTATGACCACGCAGCATGGTGGGGTGATGCGGCTTCGGTCACAATGTGAGTCAGGTGAGGATCGTGGCCGGTAGCCAAGGGCTCCTGCGTGCATCTCTACCTCGTCGGGCGGAGTCATGCCACTTCTTTTCCTGACCCAGCATCCTGCATTGATGCCTGTGTGTCCTGTGCTTACAAACCAGACAAGAGGGATGCCCGGCTTTTCTGGAAGCTGTGTTTACTGGTCCTGGGCTGCAGACACCCATGGCTGGAAACATGTACTACTTTATTTAAGCAATCCCAAACAGGAGGTTTGATTCCCACTCTCACACTGAGAAATATCTGTAACGCGTAGAAATCTATAATGTGTATTCTTTCACTTCACCTAGTTGTTAGCAGATGCCTCAGAAATACCTGGGGCTTGGTGCAGGTGACTCTCTCTTGCTTGCAGAGAGCCTCGGTGGGTCTTGCAGGCATCTTGACCATGGATGAAAGCAGCCTGAGTGCCAGTGAAATGCAAGAGGGCTCCTGCCTATGAAATCCTGCTTGGAGGATCAGGCTGTAAGATCTGGACTCAAATGAGAGAGACCAAGGGTTTTTTAATCAAAGGCTTTGATAGCTCTTGACTGCTGGAAGTTTAAATTCAGTGGAATATTGTATTGATTCATCAATGCAATCTGTTAAATACTGTAATTTGAACCGTGCTTACTTGCTTATATTAAGAATAAATAAATAAATCAGAGCTGCTGCATGCATTTCAGCGCTCTGCTGTGCAGATAACAATGCAAATACTCTCACTTCTGTAATGAGCAGGTTAATCACTTGATCGCTTTTACTAAAATTTTGCTGCCACTGCCCTTTAAAGAGCTAATCTTTGTCATTAGTAGGTCCTAAATATGCCCAGTGAACATACTTTCAAGTTAAAGAGACTGAAAAAAAAAATCTGTATAAAAGAATGTCACGTTATGCTCCACTTAGTACTGATTTACATTACTAATTTAACAGAACAATTCAAACACAGTTGTAATCATGCTACCGATTATTTTTTTTTTAAATGGTGGGGAGAGAAACAATAAATCAATCTCCTGAAGTCTGTGGAGCATATGAGAAAGTAGTATTTCAAACAAATTGTAGCAGGCTTATTGGGTTTTGAAATTTCAGCTATCTTGCATCAGCAAATATTATTAACATTTTAAGAGCCATTGCAAGTGTTCCTAAGATTTTATATCTATAAAAATATATATACACTAAGAAATGTTGATAAATATGTGTGTATGTAGAGAGAGAGAGAAAGAAACTCCATCTCTGTTAAGCATTTTAGATGTCATGGGAATTAGCTCTTTAAACTGTTATTCTTTCAGTTTTAATAATCTTAAGTTCCTTTTCAGTACTTGCACCTCTGCTTTACCTTTGTGTTCACTCAATTTGATAAAGACTGTATAGACTAATTAGTTTCATTTCTGCTTATGGCTGGTCTCTAATAGTTTTCATTCTTTTGGCTTCTCAGATCTTGATGAATGCTTCAGTATGTTTGCTGTAAGCACTGCAGGGAATGATTGTTCTCTTTTCTGTACCCCAGTAAAACACATTGCAGCACTTTACTGGTTCCCCATTTTGTAACACCTTTAAAATATGGATCTGCTTGAGTCAAAACGCATACTTAAATCATATTGATTGAAATGTTGCATTAGATCCTTTTTCATGTAGTGTAACAGTACAATGGAATTTATAGCATTGGAAGTCATCTGAAAGACATCCATAATAATGCTAATATTTTCTGACCTGCATTAATTTCTTTTCTTATTCCAGGCATCTGTAATGGACTGTGTTAATTTTTTTGTTTAATGAAGTGCTTTAAGATAAGACTTTGCCAATTGTTGTTTGGGCAAGTTTTTAATAAGATTTTTTTATTTTCTAAAGTTGTTATCTTGCACTCCGAGAGTTTGTGTGTGTTTGAGTTATGTGAGTTTGGATTCTGTCCTTGGAAGTCAACATGAAGTGCTTAGCATGAGGTAGAGATCTTGTAGATCCTACACGTAACATGAAAGCAGTTTGTGGGACTGCAAACAACAGCAAAACCACTTACTGGTTTAATATGTTTGGATAGGGAATGCCCAAGAAAATGTATTTCTGAGCCCCGTGTTGTTTGTTAAGTCACGCTGACACACAACCGAGGGCCCGAGGAAAAGTTCAGGAACAGCAGAGCTTAACGGTGTAGAGAGCGAGGGAGCAACTTGTCCGTGGAGCATTTCTGTTGAGATAGTTTGTCGGCTGTTTATTGATTGCGCAGGTCATTGGTGAAAGGTCAACAGCTCTGCTGTGTCGGCAGATAAAGACAGAGGAATGGCATGTTGAGGTCACATTGGAAAGGAATCCAGTCACGCTAAAGAAAGAACATTTTCAACCTTTATTTACTCAAAAAAGGTTGTGAGGGATTGAGCTTGCACATTTACAACCCTTCAGTGTAAGATTAAGAAACCTTACTCTCAGTTTTCCCTTGGAGTTTTACCCTTCGCTTTACAATCTCCTTTTAGAGTTGAACAGTTTTTACCTTATCGCTGTAATTCCTTGTGCCTGCTTTTGTTTCTTGCAAAGCATTAGAAGGATATTTCTTTGTGCAAAGAAAGGCTGGTAATTTTTTCTGAACTACCAAATTTTGAAGCCATTATGCTCTGATTAATTTAATTTTTTTTTAAATTTTTTTTTCCTCGTGCCTATAGACTGCTGAGCACTGTTTATGCAGTTTATTTCTATTGTGTTTTGCTTTTACCCTATTTGAAGGTAACTCTTGCATGGCAGAGCTGAGATTTAACACATCTGAAAGATAAACTGTTCATGTTCAGGACAGAATTTAAACCAGGAAGACTCAGGTCTTGTCTGAGCAAGGTTGCTTATCAGCTGGTGTGTGCTGTGGTTGAGACAGACCGGGTAAACCCCCTCCTTTTCACTCTATTTACCTCCATTAAGAACCAATTTAAACAAAAGCTAATAGGCCATTGTTATACTTCAGAAGAAACAGTTCTCATACAAATAGCTTAAGTTCACCCTTTTAACTAATCTGATGCAGATTTGTTGTGCAGGTAAGGTGTAAGTAGATGGCTAGCTGTTTTCTGGAGTTGGAAGCCAAAACACCTTCCAAATAGGCATGGTATTTTCTCTAATGCAAAGTCCTGGTCACCAAATTCCACGTAATCCCTGGAAGTGGTGCAGAGTCTCTTCGGTACCAGGAACTACACCCAGACACAAGGGTAACCTTGTGGAGGGACACCTCTGGCAATCCCTTGGTGAAGTGGGTGGCAAAGAGCATGCTTGTTTCCTTTGTCGAATGGGTTTGGCATAAAAGCAATATGAGAATAAGATTTGCCTTTATAGAAGATGTGAGAAAACATTTGTATGTTGGAGACAGGGTTGCTTTGACTGATGATTTTAATATTGCCACTTATTCTGGGCTTCTAAACTCCAAAATTACATTTTAAAAAAAATCCATGTCTCTTTCTCCAGTGACTCAAAGTCCCTGAGTTTATGATCAGGGTAGGTTTTTTTTTAATATTTTAGTATTAAAACTAATAAATCCTGCCTGTTAGATCTTCCAAGACTGCTCAGGTAGTTTGCTTTCCCCCCGCCAGCCTTGATGCAAAGCACTATGTAAAAATAAACACTTCTGCTTTCATGCAGTTCCATGAAGACACTCAAAACTGCTCTAGAGAAGATGCTAAGGAGCATGTCCAGGCAGTGGGCATGTCCCCACCAGCATCCTTGTGCACCCTCTGTATCATCACTGCCAACCGGGGCTTCTGCTTGCTCAACTTTATAGGTTGATATCTTCAAGTGCAGTCAGTTACCTTCTGTACCTCACAGGGAACAGAGTAAAAGAGAAAGGTTTCCACTGGGTTTTGCAATTGCCTTGTCTCTGCTCTTCCCCAGCAACCCGCGTATGTGGGTGGAGGATGATGGTGTTCTTCCAAGCTCTGCCCATGGAGCAGAGTCCACCGGCCAGAGGCAGTTGATGTGCTCTGCTCTGGCACGGTCCTCACAGGACAGAGCAAAAGAGAAGCTGCTTCCAGCTGTTGGTGTAAGACGGCTGTGGTGGGGGCTGTGTTTTGGGTGAAATTTTGATAATATGGGAAGAAAGCTTTTCGGAGGCTGAGACTGACGTGATGCCGAGCGCAGGATTTATTTAGTGGTAGTGTTGTGTGGCAATACCATGATTCCTCATAGGTCTTCTGAATACTGGAGGAGACCAGTGAGAGGTGTGTATTCTGTTAGATCAATAGAGACTGTAATAAAAAAAAGACCAAAGTAAAAATGACTAAACTGAATTTTAGTTTAATTTATTAAGAAAAAAGGAGTCTGGAGGGTGCAAGGGATACACTGCTACTTGCCCGTAGTTGCTGAATCACATCCTGCTCCATCCAGGAGTAACTACATGTTGGCATCTAAATGCTGTTGAGTCACATCTGCAATATGAACTGGTGATTTACATTCATACATCAGAAAAGTATCTCCATTTAATAGTTAAAAAAAAAAAAGAAAAAGAAAAATCGTTTAAAAAATCACTCTTGCAAGAGGTTGCCCCAGACAAAAAGTCTCTGGAAGGGGTTAGGATTTCCATTGGCAACAGGCAGGGAAAACTTTGCAAGGAACCTGCCCCATGTAGCTGCTGGGAGAAGGTGTGGAGATCGCAAATACCCAGCTGGCAGCGTTGGCCAGAAACACATCCAGGAGGCCAGCGCTGAAGGTGCAGGAGCTACAGCTCCCTCCTTTTTCATTATTGTGCGGTCCCGAAACCTGAAGCAGAGCCTGGGGAGCATACTCCTACAACTACTGGCAGAGTTAACTTGCCAGCACCGTGCCCAAACCACCGTGACTGTGTTTTCTGGTGTGCGTGCCCTCCTCTTGCAGAGAATCAGGCCTTTGTCTGAACAACTCCTTTCTCCTTTCCTTTTCTTTCTGAAGTTTTCAGTTGGCAACTAGGAAGGCGGGGGATGGGAAGGGGGAGGGCAGCCTGCAAAGATGAAGCAGCTCATGAAAAGAAAGCTGCTGAATGGGCAAATTGTTTTATCTGGATGGGTTTTGTGTTCCTGACTTTCTGTTGCAAGGGAAGGTACAGTAGAAACAGTGTTCTGGCTCATGGGCTCCTGCTCCAGCCAGGAGATCGCGCTTTCTCCTGCTGCTTCTGATGCTCTAAAGCTCTGAGCGTGTGTTATCTCTTTTCCTCCTCCCCCTAAAGAAATCCATTCGCTGCTGATGGCATTTCTATTTAGTAACGGCTGTGTTTACACGCTGTAAAAAATGTGAACTAGTCTGAAGGATTCTGCAGCTTTGTGCACTCCTGCAAAGTGGTATTTCCTATGGCAGTTGACTCCAAAAGCATCCCGTGTTTCCAACCTCATTTGCTTAACAGTCTGGAAAGAAATCTGGGAAGTTGAGGCTAAATCATCTGTGTGAGGTTTTAGAAGGAAATTTGAAAGCCCAGGCTTGGAGTGGGGATCCCGACTTGCTCTGGTATTGGCTGAATCTTCTGCTTCTCTCTTCTTCCTTCAAAAAAACTTCAGGGATAGCTGAGGCTGTGGTCGGCTGGTGGTCACTTCGGTAGCCCGTGTAATCCCAGGCTCCAACATCAGATGTGTTGATAGTCTTTGAAACAGAGAGGCGATGGCCTCTGTATTATTAAAAGTCATCAGGCATCTGGTACGAGCTGAAGGGATTTTGTGCTGTGAAGGCAAAAGAGCAAAAAGGAGGTACAAATTTCAAAAAGAAGAAAATAAAAGAAAAAAATGATAGTAAATTTAGTGCCTTGGCTTCAAGACTGCAGAGAGGGACAGGAAGGTGGGATGTGTGTGTCCAAGCAAAAAAACCCTGTCGATTCAGGGCCCTTGAGAAGAGAATTCCTCATCTGATGCGACTGGGGTTTTCCCCATCCTGAACTGTGTCAGTGAGACACTGAAATCCTCATCAGTGGTGGGGAGAGGAATGGGGCCACTGGCTTATCTGCTGAAATCGTAATTTAAGGGGGGGTTTAGGGCTGCTACAAGTTTTCTGGCTTTTCATCTGAGAATAAAGTGCTAAGGCATCCCCCTGCTTAAAGGTGGAAAAACAGTGAGCAGGACTCTCCACGAACACAATGGCTCTATCTTGCTCTATTATGCCACAAAGGAGTGGCTTGCTTAATCTCCGAAATTAATAGAGCAGAGAGGAAATGGCTCTTAAAGAGATGTGTGTCTGCTTCCTTCCTGTGCATAGCACGGGGAGCCTGGGGCTGTGAGGTAATGTCATTTCACATAACTAGAGGGCTCTTCTTATAAAGGACAATTACAGTAAGTGTAGCGAGTCTGGAATTTTTGACTTTTCAGTGTCTTTTCCTGCTACAGTGGTGGGGGTTTTTGTTTAAAACCTGATACACTATTTTGGTGAAAGATGATGCTGTGAGAATTTATCCCACATTTGATTTTCAAGATTTATTTTTTTTTTTGGGGGGGGGGTCTGCCTCTTGTTTAGTGACATCAGAGAGAAACCAGCGTGCTGCTCCGTTCCCTGCCACGCTTAGTACAATAGTCTAAACATGGTTTGATCCGTTGTCCTAGGAGAATGTCAGTTCAACCAGAATTAATGGAGTGTATTCTAGTAGAACAGCTCCTTTTTCACACTGTGTTGGCCCTTTATAGCAGCGTGTTACTCTTGGTGTGAAGCCAAATCGACTGATAAGCAATGGACTACATTTTCCTGCACATGGTCAAGGCTGCTTACATCTATCCACACATTTTTAGTGTTACGAGAAAGACCTAGCACTTACAAAACTAAGCCCCACCTAGCGATTGTGGCTTCGGAGGGAGTGAGAGAAGAGAAAAAACTGGCTTGCCAAGAAGCCTTCAGAATTTTTTAATTGCTTCAGGGAGAAAGATGGGAAGACCAGGAAAAGATACCATAGGGACCAGGGCTCCTGGGTACCATGCTGCCTCCAGCCCATTCGACTTGGGAACAGGGGGATGACGCTCAGCATGTTTCAGGAGCTGACATTAGTTGGACAGATGAAGCTTTGCTCTACTTTCATTCCTTAACTTTTGTTAATAATTTATGTGTGATACTGCACAGTAGCAATATCCTTCCAACACTGCTTTTTAAACCACTGTCTAGAGCAGCATAACATAATCCAGCCATGTTGGGTATCTCGTGCATTTATTAACAAGAAAGGATGCATGAAACGTTTGGTTTTTGAGTCACAATCAGAGGGAATCTGTAATAAAATGACTATCTATAAAATGCAGGACAGTTTGTTCCCTACTAGCAGCATGATGTATTTTACATATGAACAATAGTAGGTTGCTTTGCAGAAAATGTGTTTTTGATATAAAGATTATCAGTGCTGCCACCCCTCTTCCCTCATTTATTATTGGACTCACCACAGCAAAATTGCCGAGCTCCAAGTGCTTTTTCAGCTTTCATTCAGCTGCATGATTTGTAGTGACTGTGGTGAGCTGGGGAAAGGAGGAAGTTTAAATTTGGGCAGTTGTGCGTCTATCCACAGTTAACGAGGCATCTAATTTCTCTGCAAATTCAATACAGCTTTACCACAGTCCTGGCTGTACCTTCAAGTATGCTGTAGTATTTTTCAGTTTGTTTCTGTACCTTTGCTGTTATCGGTGTGTGTTAAGCTCCATCTATTTCAGATTTTATTTATCTGAAAGACGAGATAAAGAACTGGCTTTGTATCAGTGCTGCTGCCTAACGGTGAGGGAGGCTCAGCAACCTTTTGACTGCCTGACTCCACACTGCCTACGGATGCTCCTAACCAGATACTGAAAAGGACTGATATTCAGCGGAGATTGTATCGCTGCAGTGTCCTTTTCCTCTTGATGCGTTTTCAGGAGCACCGAGTACCTACCTCCATCTGTCCGAACCATCACTTTAACACCCTGCACCAGATCTCCCTTCCAAGTGTCAATAAAGCTTAGCTTCAGAGTTACTGCGGGCTTTTGGGGGCAGGGACCATCTTTTCTTCTGGTTTTGGGCAGGTATCTAGCACCAACAGTTGTGAACCTGTCTGTCTTGCGAGGAATTACTGTGATTCACGTAATACTGACTAAGAACGGATGGCAGCACAGCACAAGGTGGGATGGCTACAGTTTAAAATAGAAGATGGCATAATGAAGTTCTTATGCTAACTGCTAATGTAAAATTAGCATTTAACCTCCGCCTCAGTATTTGCCTGTTAATTGGGTGTCACCGTCGATATTAGCGTAGTTTTTGGAGATTGTTACAGCAATATTAACATGATTGAAATGCATTGCATAAATTACAATATCCATCAAAGTTTTCTCTTTGTGGGGGCTTAGATCATCCAACCCACAACTGGGAATGGTACTATTTTACTTGTTCTATCATAGACATCTAGACACATACACAGCCCTCAGACTTGCAAGAATGTGTCTGCAAGGTGAAATAATAAGTGTATACTAGATAGTCCACAGGATTATAAGGCTATTTAAATGAGAAGAAAAAGTTGGGGGCAGAGATGAGAAAGGAGGGAATTATATGGCTTGTAGTGATACCCTCTTTCGCCTTCCAGATAGGAGTTCTCAAACCAGATCAGGGCACTGGCGTTTTTCTTCTTCAAGCCGAGTCCAAGCATCCTGGAGCAGGTTGGATAGAGAAGATTTCCATCACATCCTTTCTTTGGACTTTTTGGGTTTTTTGACTAAATCTTAATGCAGTGCCTTTCGTGAATTTTGATGTCAAGTTTCACCAACTTTCAAGAAGTTTCAACTTCTGGCTCTTCTCCCCTAGAAGATGTGGCCCTGAACTGCTGTTGTTGGGCTTCGCCCTGCAGCCAGGGCCTTTCTGAAATCCCGGGAAGGTCTGAGGTCCAGTGTGTGTGTGGCTGCCTGTTCCTTATACATTGCAATGCTTCCCATTCCCATGCAGTCACTATCTCTCTTTGGGGGGGCCCTGTGATGTGGAGGCCCATCCAGCTGGCTTGTGGTAGCTCTGCCCATTCATTTTCCCCAGCTCCATTTCTCTCCCCCCTCATAACCAGCACGGAGTTAGAGGGAGGCTGGGGCTAGATGCAGGCTCTGGAGTCCTGTGCCGTACACTGGAGGAGTACCAGAAGGCAGGCAATTTGCATTTTAATAACTCCCTCATTATGTATTTGTCTGATCTTGTCAATATTTTGCATTTTTTAAATTTTGCTGACTGCAGACGTTGTGGACTATCAAGTCAATAATTAGATTGCCTGATTTTAAACCCCTCAGTTATAAATCAGAGCAGCCCATTTCTATAGCTTTGGCTGGAAAGCAGCCATCCTGTATGTGGAAGGCAAAAGATTTGAGGAAAGCATTGCACACAGTTTTACTGTTAGGAATTCCTTCATGAACATACTTAAAATGTGGGGGATTGATCCTTTTTTCAGAAATAAAAATTATAGAAATTAAATCTTCGTCACAGGATGTAGTATCACCATGCCTGTCAAGTGAGTGTGGCTCTTCCCACACCAAGTAGGAGTGCCACAGACTTCCCTTTCACTGTATTCCACCTGTCTCATGGGGGGGGGGAGTGTTTCACCTAAAGCTTGAGCTAACGGCAAAAACATTAAATGCAAATTGCACCTTCAGGGCCCCCTTTGAATTGCACAGCACAGCTTGCCCTGCAGTTGATGCTAGGTTTATCTTGATTGTTGTCTAAGGCTTTGGAATTATAAATGTTTGTGTTAGACACATACTTTCTTTTCTGTGTAGTGCAGATATTTGTATTGTACGTGGGGTTTGAAACAAGTCAAATATGGTGAGTGCAGAAACAATAAAATCTCTTTATATGCACAGGTATGCGGAAGGCAAGAATAAGCGCTGGTATCGTTATAAAAGATGTGGCGATCATTTCATTCTCAAAAGAGCTAACTGTGAGTAGATACGCAGAGAAACGCCCACTGAAATCAGCTTTTTTTTTCCAGTTGTTTCAGCAGCTTAGGTCTGGTTAAAAAACAGAATAGAGATTATTCTGAATATACAATATCTCAACGACAGATTTCAGAGAGGAAAATCCAAGTTCTGCTTTTACGTTAAAAATTATTACTGACAAGCACTGAGATAGCCAAACAGAAATGTGTTTGATGTGTGAGGCGGTGGAGAGCCTGGACCCGATGAGATCTGCAGTTGGCACTGGAATGTGGCAAAATGGGTCCTGGGAGGACATCTGCACAAAGGAGCACCCAGGAACAAGTAAGCATAGAAAAAAAAGGCAAGTTTTGCTGCTTTAAATTTGTATCAGGAACCAAGGGAAAGTTGTGTGCAGATGTGTTGGAGAGGGAGGCAAAGCAGCATTAGAGGTTGCAGTATTTCTCTTACTGTAAATAGCTTTTTGTTCAGCATGAAAAGACAGCAGCTCTTCCTGGGGTTGTTTGCTGTTCTCGCGTGACTATTTGATGGTTCAGTTCATTAATGGACCAGGTTTCTATTAAAAGTATTTAGTTGTTCGACAGCTGTGTGCTTCAGAAGCCAGGAACGCATTATGTGCTGTTGAAGGCTGCTGCCGCTTTCTCCTATGGAGATAAACATAAACACATTTTTAAGGGGTAACAAAAATTCCTTCTTGTTCTTGGATTACCCTTTGAGTTAAGCACAAACCATTAGTATGTAAAGGAAACGTACTTGAGGTTAACTCTCCTTCCCTCCCATTCAGTCTATGAGCTTCTACACATTTTAGGGGGAAAAAAAAGTTCAACCTCTTTCAGAAACCCAAAACTAAATATGTGGCAATGAGAGATCCAGACCGTGGCAATGTGAGAGCTGTCTAGGAATCCCGTTGCAGCTCCGTTTTGGCATAATTAAATGGGCAGTCCTGATGAGCTGGTGGTTTTCAGGGTCATTGTGCAAGAGCTGCGAGAGGCTCCTTCCCAGCAGGGCCCCGTTGTGCCGGGTGTGGGGGCACTCGTGCCGCCCTGGAAGCGGGAGGTACTTATCGATGAGCAAAATCTCTTCTTGCACAACTGCTTGGTGAACAAACATGGTGACACGGCGTCTGATCGGCTTGCGCTGCAGTTCTTGCAGGGAGTCACATTTTCTTCGGTGGGCCGAGGAATCAAGCCTTGTGCTTTGCTCACTTGCAGGCAACTCAATAAACTCCTTCCCCGCAGTTCAGTTTCATATCCCACATTAGAAACGCTGTATCGTAAATGAGCAAAGTTTATTTTCAGGGAGTTACTCATATTGACACTTCTGACTTAGTGTCTGTCTTGTTACAGAACAGATTTGTCTTGCAAAAATCAGGAAATGCCATGTAAGGGAACATGCAGTGTGCTGCTGAGGAAGAAACTTCCTTACATCAAAGGTCTACCCCAATATTTACCCCCTTTCTCCCATGTGTTATTTTTGATGTCTTGGTGTGTACACTAAGTACTTCAAATTAGGTTCAGTATCATGAGTTAATTCTTGGGTCACGACCAAATATAATACAGACTTGATTTTTCAGAAATGATGAGCAGTACAAATGGCATGATCTAGCAGATACTGGATGATCAATTAGGACCTGTAGATTCTCCAATGATATAATAAGGCATGTTTTCTTAGCAGTACATAAAAACTACAAAAAGGTGAGACAACTATTGTATAAAGGACTAATCCAGGAAGGAGATTTATTTTTTTTTTATTGAAGGACTGATAAACTGTAGTGCATTTTTCCTTTAAAGATACACTTGACATTTTTCTTTCCCCATTCATATATAATGAATGGGGAAATAAAAGAGGAAAATTGTGTTTCAACTTAAGGTGTTTAAGAGGAAAAGAGGGGTAGGTTTAGTAGAGAAATATATGCTGTATCTGATTCTACTTCCTTAGTCCTTATGCTGTCATTTACACCTGGATAAAGTGAATATAAAATGCTGCCAGGTTGGAAAAGTACTATTTTACATCCGTTGTCCAAATGATTGTGCAAAGAAGCAAGGTGAAAGACTAGGTCTTCATTGATTTTCTGCCGTGGATTTTTTTAATGGAAGCAAAATTAAGATGAGGGAGAAGTAGAATTGTAACAGTTGAAACCTCCTAACTCATGTGCTTAATCACAGTACACCTTTTTTGTGCAACAGCACCTCTCACATCTGTACAGAGCTCCAGGAATATCAGTTCTTTAACATTCTTTACACTGGTATCAGAAGGAGTAAAAAATAGGTTGAGTTTTTAAATTTTTGTTAATCTTACAAAATTCATGCCATTAAAAATGTGCAGTTTGTTTTAGATTTGAGTACAAATAGGTATGAAACAGGGTGTCAGCCTTTTTCATTTCAAAAAAAAATAAATTAAGCAATGTGTTTGGCTTTTTATTTGGTTTTGTCTCCAGATCTGACTCAAATGTTTGTATAAGAAAGGCTGCACTAAAAAGTGCAAGGTCAGGTCTTGGTGTGCTGCTCAGATGTGGCATGGAGAGAAGGGGAAGAATTGCTGTGGTGCATAAGGTTGACGTTTCCTGCCCATTTCCTATATCATGTCTGGCAAATCTAGTGACTGAAGCACAGGAAACCAGGTACAGTTTCTTTGCAGTCCTCGCAAGCAACTTCAGTAGGAAATAGGTTTGTTTTGAAGAACTGGAGTTCTCTTCTGCCGAAGTAACCACAGCGGTGGGATGAGGTGTACTGCGCTGGCTACGTGCCACCCCACGGTGTGGTACCAATGATGCTGGTGGGCATTAGGAGCGACTCTACTGAAAATCTGGTTCAGAAGAGAAGTTGGCTATCCGTTAGGAATTTGGGAATGGGAGACTTGTGAAATGCATAGCGATGCTTACGATGTGTGCTGGAAATACTGTCAAGGACCAAAGCTCAGCTAGCAGGAGCTTTGCATAGTGTAAGGATGGCGGTGAGGGGTTGCAGCTCTCGTAAGCACTTGGAAGTGCTCAAGTTAGTCCATTTGAAGAAGTTGTGTTTCCTTCTACAAAGCAGTACCTGACAGCCTCTGTGCCAATATGAAATAAAATGATTACCCTCAGCTACTTTTTAGTGGCTAACCTGTTTCAATCTCCATTGCATTTGCAGTCAGTCAGTACTTCTCAACTGGAGTTCAGCAACTTCTACCTGAGGGGCTGTCATTTCTTACAGAGGACAGTCATCTTACCATGCCTCAGACGTCCCTGTTCACCAGCACTGAATAAGCTAGGGGGACCTTCTCTCGGTGCAATTCAGCTTGAGATTGCTGAGACTACCTGGGCACAACGCATGCAATGTCCTGCTGAGGTCCCAGTGTGGCCCAGCGCGGTGGGTCGCATTGACACAGTGCTCTCCTGCACTAATTAGTCCCAGAGCTAGCTCAGTCCAGCCTTCGCTTTGGGATGTCTGAGCCCCAAGGAAGGAATACGATCTAAAGTGATGAAGTGATCTCAAGCAGCTCTGTTGAAATGATGTGAACTTCACCTCTTTGGGCTAGGATTAAACTGGTGCTCCTTCAATTCCCTTAACACCCTGAAACTTGAAGGTGGACACAACACTATGTTTAGTGACAGATCAGAGCACTTCCAGCAAATCCAAACTTTTGTTCCCAGTTCGCAAGATCCTTGCATCTCCCCAGTAATGCTCCGTAGTGCCATCCGGACATGACAGTCGTTTCCTGATCGTTACAGCAGTTATATCCTCACTAGACCGTGTAACTGTAACTGAAAGAGGAAGTTCCTCCCATTCTTTCAGAAAAAATGAAGAGCTACCCACCCTCCAGCTCTGTATTTTAGAAGATTTCATAGTTCTTTCAGGTTTGCAAAGTTTGGTGTAAACGATCGCAGGTGGCTCCCCTGGCCAGCCACTTGCGATCGGCTGCTCTCCGCGCAAGTTGGGTTCCTCCAGCCCCTTCTCCTTGAGGGCAGACAAGGTGAACCTCCACGCGCGTCTGATGGTGGCTGAATCCCTTTGGGGAGGAACGGCTGTATTCTTGACAAATCACTGGATTCAGTGATGGCTGTGATAAGTTAATACAGAAAAAGAGTTTTACCTTTGTTTTCCAACACTGAGAGAAAAGCAAGTTCTTGGGCTTGAAAACTTTTAGGGGAAGTAGTGTAATTCTTGTGGGTAAACTGAAATGTCATAACTAAAAGGCAACAACAGTTCTTTTCATCCTAAACTAGGTACATACAGTTTAAGTGTTCTGACCTTTCAAGAATGTGTTTGCTCAACTCCAAACATCATGTCTGTATTAGAAAATGGAATGGTAATTTACTGTTGATGTTCAGCATTATGCAGTGAGTTTTCCTGTAATATCATTGTTTCTTAGTAAAGGCCAAGTCTTGCAACCCACGGTTTTCAGTTGAGGAGCCCTTAGTAGGATGAGGACCATACGCCAGGATGTCAACCTTGCATCCTGGGTGGAGGGGAAGCCTCTACTCATTTAAAAATTAAGTCCTGTAAGAAAGGGCTAAGAAAAAACAAAAGTACCTGCAGTTTTTTTTCTTTTCTCCTTAACCTGGTGCTGATGTTACATAATGTGAACACTTCAAATGGATAACTGTGATATTCTTGATTGAACACGTGCTATGCTTAAAAGGAAAAAATAACTCTGACCAAGAAAAAAAAAAAAAGAACAACTGCAAATGAGTATTGTAGATGTAGTGCACCGTACGATCTGCTGCCTGGCCACTGCCTGCCTCCTGTGCGTCTCAGCCTTGCTCTGGTGCCGCTGCAGAGCCAAGGGACGCTCTCCTAGCCCTGATGCTGTTTCCTCAGTTCTCACACCTCCCAGACATACGGTTGTACCTGTTGGTAGGGTAGGGGAAGCTAATGAACACAGTTTGTGTGGAAAGCCCCATTATCATTTAAAGAATTTTAAGAACAGAGTGTTTGATAGCATGTAGTAATGTGAGAGAAGATGAGTGTAAATGGGGAAATGAAGAGCCCATTTGTGAAGCACTCACAAGGTCCAAGGTTTTCTAAAGGTTTTCAGGTTATCTTGTCCCCTTGAAATTAAATTGGAGCCAAGTGTCTAGGCTCGCCTACAAACCTCAGCTAAGGCACTTAATGAAAAGAATAGTTCCTTTACATAAGTCCCTTCTCCATTAATGAAATATATATGGCATTCCATCAGTCCTTCCTCTGTAAATCAAGATATCGGAGACTATTGCCTCCATATGCAGCTCCAGCTTGGTGTGGAAAGCATTTCAGATTCAAAGCTTCAAAGGTCAGTCGTCTGATTAATACTTCCATTCCTATAATGAGTTTTTCCTGTCTTTGTGGTAAACCTGTAGTTTTGAAACGCCTCATACAGATAATTCTAAAAATGTTTCCTATGCACTCAGACTTGACCCAGCTGCTATAGCTGCCTGTTGGAACTGGTGTTGCTGGAGCCATTTTCAAGGTTCCTCTAGGGAAGGAAAGAGCAAGCTTGGGGCCATGCCCCAGCTGTCCAGGAGGCTTTGGCGAGACAGATAGTCCCACTACAGTCAGCAGTAAGTTTCAAGTTCTCCCCCCCCGCAGTACATCTCCTTCCTAGAGTTTTACAAAGAGACCAGGACCACGTAAAGTATTCCCAAACCGAGCAGCGTGCTTCATTCTGTGTATTCAAAACTACCTTCTCTGTTATGACAGATAACTGCAGTCTGGCTACAAAATCTGTAACAGGGATTGGTAACCCTCCAGGATGATACTTGGCACTCAAGAGCTAACACATGTTTTTGTTACATGAGCATGAGTCTAATAAAATGGCTCACTGGTTTAATATGCCTCTTTGTAAAAACAAGACGCAGTTGAATTTAGAAATTGTGATGATTTGGCAAGTTCAATTATTAACTTCTCTTGCAGTGTTAAGCTTTGACCAGAAATTTGCCATGAACCCATGGGCACATCCTGCTAGGAAACATGCAGAAATCCTTCACTGTCCTCCTTGATTTATCTGCACAGTGCAAACTCCGAGTGTAGAGCTGTATTTTCCCCGGAGGAAGTCACGGCAAGCTCCTTCGCCACGCCAGAGCAGAATGCTCTAATGTTTTAATGTTTTAGTGGTTTGATATAGTTCTGCTTTGCTCAGGACAATGCATCTAAGGAAACTTTGGCAGGTCCTGAACTGGCGTGTTGTACCGTCTGCTTTCGCCATGTTTTGGGAGAAAAGTTGAATGTGGTGAAGAGCCCGAGCTATGTTAGCTATGCAGTGTCCTGTGGGATTGTTTGTGAACACAGCAGCTAAAGATAGAAGTGCACCATAGAGATGCTAAAAATACTGTCCAACTCTACGGTGATTGTTTAGCATTTGGAGTGCTATAGTTGGCCTTACACAGACAAAGGGAAGATGCAGTTTTGCAATTTGAATATGCAAATGAAACCCTGATCTTGCAAATGTGCAATCACATGCTCGAATCTAAAAAGACCGCTTGTATTCCTGAAGTTAAGCATTGGCAAGATTAAGAGTTTAATCAGTCAAACACAGTGTCATCAGAAGTCAGTGTGATTGCATGGCAACGTGGAGACTTTACTTCAAAAAACAACAAAAAAAATCATGTCGCATGATTAAGATCGGATTTTTACATTCCACATGTTGATACTTGGAACTGTGTTGTCTGATAAATCATCTCTTATTAACGCAGTAGGTTGCAAACAGTTTCTTCTTTACATTTATATGCATGATTTAGTAAACAGTATTTTAATATCAGTGAGAACACATGCTATGCTTCATAGCTTTCAACTGTGTGACCTTTAAAGGCAGAACAAAGGCTTAGAAATTAGAGCTTACATAAAACTGAGAAGTGTAGAAAGCTTGAAAGGCTGTGTAATTCACTTCTGCAGCAAGAACACCATTTTCTCTAACATTGTTTGCACAAGTCAGCGTTTATGTTGTCAATTTGCAGTGATGAATGTGTGATTAACATTGCTTCTAGGACAGAGAGGAGCTGGTATCTATAGCAAGTCAACAGCTTCTCTGGTTAAAAAACGAGTAACTTTTAAGCATTGCGTTTTCTGCTGGAGAGACTTTCTACAAATCCTGTGTATTTTCAATTCACTCCTTCAGTTAATAATAATGAAGGAGCAAAGAGTGAAATCCCATGCCTGCTGAAGTCAGTGTCCCAAAATATTTATTTCATTGAGGCCAGGATTTCAATGACTTTATACAGGATGAGGGCTTCAGGGATGGGGTGATGGTCTGTGTTTGGTTTTGGGCTTTTAGTACAATTGTTTTGCAGAATCCCTTTAAAGGTCCCTGGGTAAGTAACAGATACTGTTGAAAGAGCGTGTGTTGTAGGAGCCAGAGCTGGATGCTGGTCCCGTCATCTCGCTGGTCCAGGAGGAAGGAAACCTACAAATAACATGTTGCCAATGAACCATGTTCCTATTGCAGTTAATGCACACTGAGAATAGTGGAGTTGCTGTGTAGGTAAAGATGAAAGTGGTAGGATAAAATGAAGTAGTCAGAAACAAATGAAATACTCACTACCAGACTCTTCTGCTCTGCAAAACATTTCTGCTTCTGGCTGTATAAAGACTTCTCTCTACACCCACGTTCAGTGAGAGACTCACTAGACTTACCATCTTTCTACTCTAAGTGAGGCTTGTTTTTATGGTTCTGTATTAATCAATATCCTGTTTATTGTTTCATTTTTTGAAAGGTAGAGGAACATCCAGGAGGCTAACAAAGGCCCAGGATGAATGTGTAGGAGAGGAGCTGTTCAGGACATTTCCTTGCCTGTTTGTTCCATCCTTCTTAGAGTTGTGCTTCAGTTTCTGATACCGCTTAGGAGGGACTTCAAACTGCTCATTTAAATGTTTTGTCCCCTGCCAAGCCTAGAGAAGAGCTCTGGATGCCATAAAGCATTGCTTTCCAATACGACAAGTAAGCAGAAGGCAGCTCAGCAGTCAGACATAAGGCTGCACGGAGTTAGTGTTCAGGTGCAGCCACACAGGTGAGGTTGGAGCTAATATTTTGGGGGGGGAGTAAGTGCGAGTAATTCAACGGTTGAAACAAAAATGCCTTTTTTTTTTTCCAGTCTGAAATCCCATTGTTTCTTATTGTTCTGAGAATTTGAGAGCTTTTTGGCCCCAGGTTTGACCTAATTGAAGGTTTTGCCTCCAGGCTGTTAATTCCCCAACCATACCTTTTGACAAAATGGAACCTGTAGTTTGATAAAACTGCATGAGCAAGTCTTCTGGGATTTTAAAAAATAATGCAATATGTAGCAGAAAAGAAGTGTCAGACTGGGTTTTATCTAGTTATCTAGTAAATGGTAAACCTGCCTCATAATTCAGGAACATATACAGCCTGTTTCTTATACTTAGCTCCTGTTAACTTGGGGTCATTGCATAACTGTGCCAGTGTTAGGGGCTGAAAAAGAAGAAAGAAAAGTATCTTTCAAATCCCAGTAGACCCAAGTAGCAAAAACATCACTTTTTGCTCAGTGGAGAGGATCTGCAATTCTCCAGCCTCGCTATCGCCGTGAGAAATTAATGTAGTCTACAAAATTACTGCAAAGTGTTCCATAGGACTTTGAAATTAATGGACTATAAAAAAAGATATAAAACAATACTGCTGGTATTAAAACTGAGGTAAGATGAGGTAATACTGATGGAAAGGCGTTGAGTCTAAGATTGATCTTGATTTACAGCCAGATATGAAAGAAATGCTCTTGTACTACAGCTTAAAAACCGAGAGGCAGAAAACTTGTTCTGTCTTCAGCTGTCTAGTTAATAACACTTGTCATTAAATGGAACGTGGAAGTTACAGCCAAACAATATGCGTGACGTGATTGCTGTAAGTCTTCAGATGACTAATTAAGAGGCATCTGTACAGAGATCTCCTGCTAGCAGTACAACACAGGAGCACGCAGTAGTCCTGTTCCTCCAGATCCATTTGTCAACAGCAATTTTTCTCCTGGAAAAAGTTCCATTTTAACAGTGCCGTTAATACTGAAAGCAGATGAATGGCTAAGGAAAGACAAGATTGGAAGGCTCTGAACATTTGTTTTGATAGGGCAGATCTCTGTTGGTGCCTTCTAAATGAGATTCGTAATTCTGTCTGACCTGAAAAGTAGCAAACCTACTGGTTAGGGTTTTTTTTGTTTTTTTCTTTTCTTTACAGTGAATGTTATTTGGTCTCTTGCATGTGGCTGGCTTGTGTAGGTTGGCAAAATAGGTATATTCTTGGCTATGTTTTTTTTTCTTCTTGGAACTGATCCTATGTTGATAGTCAAAGCCAGGTTGGATGGGGCTTTGAGCAACCTGGTCTGGCGGAAGGTGTCCCTACCCATGGCAGGGGGGTTGGAACCAGATGATCTTGAAGGTCCCTTCCAACCCAAACCATTCTGTGATTCCATGATCTTCACGCAGACATTAGTGATGTTGCCTGTAATTTTACACAAGGGTAATTAGAAAAACCTTGTTCACAAACTTGCTGCTATGTACCCTGTAAGATGTTGCAGTTCAAAGCAGGATATAGATCACATGTATTTCTGTCATTATGAACGTAACTGCATTCACACAAATCGGTATGACAAAATCAAATTTGTAGTATTTCCTTCCCTTTAATTTTTGGTTAAGATTTAGAAAAAACGTTAATACCTTGGGCTCTTGGTAGTCCAGGTTGAACTTCCTGTTAGTTTCTGTGGTTTAAGATTATTGTAAGATCACATCTTTCCGGTTTTGTATAGTCATGATGTTTTGGATTTTTGTGCTTACCAGCTAAACGGTGCAGTTCTGAGTATTTGCAGCCAGGATTACTTCCTATGTTGCATGGTGACCTGAGGAAGAAGGCAACACAGATGAAAGAAAGTGCCAGGTTGGCAGTTACTATTTAAAAGTTCATATATGTTCAACAGGCAAACAAGAGACCTGTTGTACTACAGCAATGTAACAGGGAAGGGGAATTGATTGTAGCTCTGGAGTGACAGTGCAAACAAGCAAAGCCTCTTGTCGTGGGCTCTGGCGATGTACACGACATGTGTCTGTCAGCCCAGATCCAGGTGACGCATACAGGCATGGGAGCAACTGCCCTGTTAGTTCCTATATTTTTGCACTCACAACAGGGAGCATTGCCACCTTTATTAAGGGAAAGCACACACACCTTGGTTTTTTCTTTCTCTTTTAACACAGCTTGAGGTTCCTGATTTACTGGGGTAATAACTGGAGAAGATCACAATGAGTGGTGACAGTAATGGGACAGAGGATCACAGCACAGTCCCATCAGGTCAACTGATGTTTGTTGTACTGATGGGAGATCAAATTCTACAAATGTAGCAGCGGTGTTTAGGAGGTGTTTTACATGTGCATAGCCTAAGTAGCAACTTCCAATCTATGTTAATATACTTGTTTTAAAGATGACAAATTTCATATTGCCACTGTAAATTTTAAGTTGGGAGAAGCTGTAGTTGCAGGTAAAAATAATCCACACAATGCATCCAAGCTAGCTAATAGCCAATGTCCTTTCATGGTTAAAGTGACCACTTGCATCCCCGGTTCCTCTTCCTACATCCTCCCTTCCAGTTGCCTATTTCTGTGAGCGTGATGAATAGAAGGAAATCCACCCTGTGAATTTTCCCTATTTGTAATGCTTTCTCCACTACCACACCTCATTGCAAATGGGTCTGCCACCTTTCCAGCCTACAAATACCTAACAGACCCCAAAGCAGACTTGACTCCTTAGCTGAGGAGTTGGGGTATTGCTATTTTTAAGCACAGTGAAACATGTCTCTGGTAGCTTGGAATCACAATGTGATCTCTTTCCTGACAATGCGAAATGACAACTTTATGTCCATCCATGCTGAAATTGCTTGAAATCAGAAGGGTCACACTGCCTAAAGGAGTAGGAGGAATGTGATTTTAGCTTCTGTTTAATCTTAGTGTGGAGAAAGCGAATGGTAGTTTTAATTCCTTGAGCCTCCTTGAGTTCTCCTTGTAGCCTGAGATGTAACTTTGATAAACCATAGTTTATGTTCCTCGTAGTCATGGACTGCTTTGGCTACTCACTGGTCAGCAGGAGGCATTTTTTCTTGGATTCAGATATATAAGGTGAGTGTCTGTTACCAAACTGCAGCCAGCATGCACAAATGGAAAGCTGCAGATGTGCTAAATGCACTTAATGCAGTGCCAGGTTCTGCTGTAGTTAAATGGGATCTTTGCCCATGAGCATTTGGGTTTTGTTGCTCATGTGCAAGCCAGCCTGCTACCAAAAGCAGCATGTCTGGTAGTTCAAGCAGAGCTGCAAGTAACTGCTGCCATTTAAAAGGCAGTGTTATTTCAGATCCGCTTTCCAGCCTTCAAACACACACAGTTAAATTCTCACCTCTTTTTCAATGAACTGTCCTCAAAGATTAGTAGGACATTAAAATCTATCTAGAGTGTGGATAAATGAGGGATAGAGAGCACAAGCCTTTCCAAATTGCTTATTTAAGGCACAGGGGAAGAATTTGTGAAGTTTTCTTGTTTTATATGGAAAATTGCCAGTTTCATTTTCTCATTACATGACTGTTTTTGTCAGAACAGATAGAAACATTTTGGGCTGATGGGCAGATAGCTCTCGCTGAAGCTTGTTGAAGCCACAGAGACTGAAGTCTTGATCGCTGAATGCTGCGAACAGTTTGCCTCTGGCAAATACATACTTCCAGTTTTGGCAGTGTCTAGTGTTTGAAAGAGACAGAGCGTGATAGATTCTGTGGTCAGCTCAGTTGAGCAAACCTTAGACTCGGGTTTTATACTTTGCAGAGGGAGAAAACAGTTTGCAATATACCTTAAAAAAAATAGTGAAAAAAAGACGACTTCTCATCTCGGGCTGCTGTGGTGCTCAGCCCTTCCACCAAAAATTAAACATGCTCTCCTTGTCAAAATAATTCAGATATGCCAGATCTTAGCAGCCTGTTGGTGACCTGGATTCCTCAGGTTTCGGGGGCACCAGTGTCTTGCTCTGAAAGGCTTTATGCAAAGCTGCCACAACAGTAGCAAATCCCAGTATCTGTGGTGACGCTGAAATTTTCCCCACCTGTCCCATGTCCTTTTACCATCATTTCTCTCTTTTCTTCAATCAAACAAACAGAAAAGCCAACACCTTGGATTTCCCAAGAGTTACGAGTGTCTTGAGATTCCTGGTGAAAGCAGGTTATCTGACTCCTGTTCTGGATATTCCAGTCATGGATCGATAGATTTCATGCTATTAAATCAAGAGAGTCTCCAGCAATGATGGTGCCGGAGACAGGGGAAGGTGGACTAGTCGCTGAAGGAGAACGCGGCGCAGACCCTACGGACATACAAAATGGCAGCATCCTATCGGGCTTGGTTCTCGCTCGAAGAAGCTGTGTAGGTGTGGGAATCACTGCTGTAGGTTGGATCTCTCAGTGGCAGTGAGTGGGGTGGGGTGGTTGCAGATCAATAATCAGCACCCTGTGGTTGACGTAAATCAAGGCTTGAATCTCTGACAGGCTACAGGAGCCAGGAAGAGGCACAGAAGTACCTCGCCTAACGTTTTTCCTCTCTCTCATTTCTGCATTACACTGACCTAAATAGGAATCTCTGGTTAGATTTGACTTATTTCTGGCGGAAGGGAGATCGTGGCAAGGCTGGAGAAATGAGCCTCTCGGAGCGGGTGGCAGTGGCTTTTTCCCCCCAGATACTGTGCAGGCAAAGGAGCAAGCAATGGGTGGAGAATTAACAGGGGCTGGAGCGGGGCCACGGGGCAGCCTGGCTCACGTGGAGAGCTGGAGTGGCAACTGAGGACAACGGGTGTATTAAAGAAAGGAAGAAGGCTGAGTGACAGCAAGGAAGGGAGCCAGTCCAGAGGTGCCCATTTGGTTGGTTATTAAAACCCAATGGAACCGCTGCAGTGTATATTTATTAACAATTTGATCTCTCCGCTTCAGTTTTTGCCACTTCTAGTCTTCCTTTCTCCCTTCGTTGAGAAATAGTAAGTTACTCAAGGCCAGCACCACCTCCTGAAAGTGCCTGACACCAAAAGTCACCCGAGTGTGCAACTTCAGAGAGCTCAGCCTAGGAGAGGGTGCAGCCGAGGGCCAGTTTGCCGAATCTGCCTTTTCTTCCTCACAGAAGAGAAGCCTGCGGAGTGCTCTGCCCACACATTGGGAATCGGTTCTGTGCGAAGAGGTAGCGTGTGACAAATTAGATGTTTGTAACTAAGCTGTATAGCTTCCTTGGACAGAGCAGAGGAAATTATTATTATTTATTCTTGTTATACTGAAATTGCGAGCTAGCAGCACTACTCCTTTGTAACCTGGGTCTTTCCCAGAAAGACAGCCTGTTGGTTTGGAAAGGATAGTAGTGCTGGGGTCGTGGCACTCTCACTTCTAAAAGCAAACCTGAGATAATGGAGAACTCATAATCAGATATTCCCTGAATGGGAGGGCCTGCCTTTGTTTCCTAGGTATTCCCAAACAGAAATTAGCTTGTGCATGCTAATGCATTTTAATGAATTTTAATGAATTTTGACAAGGTCGCAAGAGCCCCGTTGTTGCCTGCCTGCTTCGTCCTTACTTGCAGATATGCATGACGCTTTCCCATACTTAGCTATGGACAGCCTACAGCCAGCTTAAGAGTGTGTGTGTGTGTGTGTGTTACATGTTTCTAAAATATTTCTATTCACTGCTCAGGTATTCAGTTTGAAACAGAGCTGCCCAATATACTAATCATCAGAGAAAGGGGAAGAACATATTTTGGTGCTCTTCTCGTTTCTGTTGATTTTTACAGATAGCATAAGCTCTCTCACAGAAGAGGAGAAAGAGTTAGAATAAATCAACTCCTTCCTGGGGAATCCATGGCCTGATGAAGGAAATGGGCAGTAAAAATTTTTTTAGTAAGGGAAGAGTCTAGAAAAGGATAGATAGGCTTTAAAGAGATGGTCCTGAGATGTCTGAGTACTGGATAAACGATGTGCAACAAGCAGCTTCTTGAATTAGTTAGGTCAGGAGCTCCTGGTCCTAGAAGTTGTAGTGCCTTGGTGATGATCTCCTGTCACCATCGTTGTTTGCGTGTCCGAGCCAGCCAGTGTCCCCCTAATATGACATTACTGTCCCCTGCCCTGGTCAAGGCTCCCACAGTGACCCGTGCATGGAGAGCAGTCGCTGGGAGCTGGGGGAGCAATGCTGGCTCCTCACAGACGGCACCAGCACGTAGCGTGCTGGATGGGAGTAACAACCACCTGTATTTCAGTGGGCAATACTGAAACAAACCTCGCAGCTAGCCCGTCCAGCCCAAGAAGGGATTTCTGTATGTAGCTGATACTTCATACTTAATACCTGGTGAAATACTGTCATCTATTTTTTTCATTTGTGATGTGCTTGAAGCAGAGGGCTGATGATACCCAGGCGTCCCTTCTAACCAAAATTACTCTGTCATTTGTTTAGTTGCTTTAAGGACGGTATCTTTCTGTCAAATTTGGGGCTGTAGTCAAATCTATCTTAAGCAAAAGCCATGCTACTAAATTGTCTGGAGTTATACGTGCCTGCATTGGGGGAAATTGGTCTTCCAGATGTTATGGTCCTTGTGCAAATACTCACCTGGGAAACAGGAGTCTTGCTTTTCAAGAGAACATGACACTCAGCTAATTTAACTGCCTCTCTTACAGCCAGGCTTCTCACAAGGGCTAAGCAACAGCATCCTATTTAAAAATCTTGTCCCAGTTTTGGAATGCCCATGCCATCTGAAAGCTATGGCCTTATTTTATCTGTTTATATCTCATATTATTCTTGGGGAAATGCAGTTTTGTTTTCCCATCACATTTATTCCCCAGTGCAACAGTTAAATACTTTGCAAAATAGTTTTTTAGAAAGCCCAAATTTTTCCCCAATAACTCAGAGCATAGGAATGTCCTATGGCAAAAGAAGCACTGGCAAGGACATGCATGCCAGCATGTCAGCTGGCCAAGTGTGGGAGATCCCCCACCGCTTCCTGCCTGAAGGTTCCCAGGGTGCGACTTGGGAACACACTCTGTTTATTTTGGATGTGTGAAGCCCCTGTAAAGATTCTCTATACATGTCTGGGTTTAAATATATGTAGTTATGCTCTACCAACATGTTTCAGCCTACACAGGGCAACATCTGTTGAAACATGCAACTCTGGCTTAGTTTTAGCCAAGAACATGAAGGAAAACAATTTCATCCATCATTAGACCAACACTTGGGAGATTTAGGCCTTGTTCCATTTACTAAAGCTAAGCAAATTTTGGCCTCATCAGCCCAGAGGAATAATCAAATTGCTGATGCTTCAGCTGTCTCCTGGCTGTGCTGTCAAGGCAGTCTCTTGCAGAGCAACGATTCAAACCAGGCGTAGCACTGCTGACCGAAGAGCCTGTCAGGTAACCAGTGAATGGTGCACTGGAAGCAACTCTCCCCGTTCAGCGTCAGTTCTCGCTTGCCGGTGGTTTTTGGGTGCAACCCATGTTAAAGCAATGCAACTGGAGGTCACAGGAGAGAAGCACTGATTGCTCTAGTAAGGGACAACTCTTAGAGGGTAAGGGGAAAACATCCATGTGAAAAGGTCTCTTTGCCACAATGCCGTTCAAAACTAGTTTGTCTGTTGATGGAGGGTAGGTGAACTCCTCCTAAAAGTTGATCAGCAACTCTCCATCGTATGCAGACCTGCTTTTCCATCTGCCATGGTGATCATGTACAATTGACTTGTATCCTCTCACTCTCCAAATGTCTGTGTAAACTGGATACTAGCATGGCAATGTCCAATACTAATCCTAAACTCCATCTATAGCCTAAGCAACTGTAGGCACAAATCTGCAATCTTCTCTCTGCCCACCAATTTAGAAACAAGTGATGAGAGAGCACTTGAATGAGCCACCGGGTGGCTCTCCCATGTTCCCAGGTCAGAATGATGCACGTCTGCGGTCAATTGCCTGAAGACAGGCTGAATTTAGGGGTGGATATTGGCCGTTTGCACAGTGACCTTCATGTTGACATTGCAGAAGGAGCCACACGAGATGTGCCCACCTTGTGCCCTGCAGCCTCTGCATGCGCTATTGTGACAGTCCTGCCACACTGTTGTCCGAGAGCACCGAAGTTGGTGGCCGTTGCATAGTGACTCTTAGGCAAAACTGTGATGTGCTTAATAATTAGTGTAAAATTTAGAAGTTAATCATACCCACCTCAGCCCTAGAGTGGATCTCGTTACGCTGGGGTTAGGTGGTGGGCCTTTCTGGTGATGTGAGCTGTTATTAGATGTGAATTTTTTTCCTGGTACCAGATGACTGGCAGCACTTGCAATTGTAGACCAGAGCTGGGAGAGGCTTTACTGTGAGCCAGCTTAGATGAACAGTGACTTTCTATGGTTTTCCCATTGCTGATGAGATACTTTTCTAAATGCTGCCTCCCTCTATTGATAAACAAGGACATAACGTGTATTTCCCTTAACTTGAAGCAGCAGTGTTAATGTCTGATTAATCCTATGACATATAGGTCATGCTTGTTAAAATTGAAAGCCACAAATGATTATATTTGGAAGAGATTGCCATATCACGCTGAATTAGTATTAGAAGCATTGTTTTCACTTTCACTTTCTTTGTATGGAGAAGGCAGGTTTTTTTCCCTAAGATTTATGGATTTACAACTCTACCATTTCTTGTAGATCAAGAAATGTATATAATTGTATTTTGAAAACACTTCCATTTTATGAATGAGTTGCAATCCTTCAAAAGAACAAAGCCCATACTGCCTTAGACTTAGAAGAATAAACAAAACTTAAGAGGTTTAACTGTTATTTACTGTTTCTGAAATCTGAAACATCTGTGATTAGGAAGTTTGAAAGTCTGTTTAGATAGATAGTTGGGAATTTGTTCTGGTTTGGTTTGTTTAGAAAGTATGCCGGTTATTTCAGATGTTCTGCCTATAAAGAATGTAAAACAATTTAGTTGTCTCAGGTCTGACTTTAATCCGAGTCACTGGCAGAAGGTCACTAAATTCAGTCCAGGGTTTCAGTCAGATCTGCCATTTAGACCTAAAAAATATTACCATTAAAAATGCTGGCATGTTTGTTATGCAGGGAGTATAATGTCTTAATTGAAATGGTACCAGAAACTATTTTAAAAACTTCTATTACAGTTCACATGACAGACAGTATTTTGTAGATTTAACAGCTCCTTTAAGGTCAACATGTGAGATTTAGCCTTTGTCTGACTATAACTCTTTGGATTTCAGTGAAGTTGCACCCACTTAAATCCTGATTGAATTTTTCTCACATGATTGGTTTTTTAATTGTATGATTTAATTTTCTTTATCTCCAACGCAGTGTTACAGTATGGAGCTTCAGAGCATGTTAGAATAAGGTCAATAACGGATCCTTTCTTCTTCCTTTTTTATTTTCACAGTTACAGGGATCCATTAAAAGAAAACTGGAAGATGATAGCTCTCCTGCCTCCAGTGGCGTGCCTGATGTCATTTTCCCAAACGACAGTAAAAGACTTTGTCTTGATGACGTAAACCTTGCCATGGGCCAAGGTGCCAATCCCAACGTGGCGTGTCCAGAAATGCAAAGTTCTCCATTCTCCACCACTCACAGTGCTTCTTCCCTGGGAGTCGCAGGTCATTCTGTGCTCCTGGAAAACAATCACATGAATGGCGGTGGCATTGCTTCCCCGTTTTCAGTGCCACCCAACACGGAAATAAATCAGAAAGGGTCAATAGGAGGGCAAAACAATAACATCGTCCACTATGATGAGAAAGGAAACAGCTTACAGTCAGTGGACCAAGAGCTGCAAGATCTATTGGAAGAGCTGACGAAAATGCCTGATCCTTCTCCCAATGACCTGGATCTGGAGAAGATTTTGTGCAGCAAGGCTGAAGAGCCGGTTGGGCTGAATCATTCTCAACCAAGCATAAGTACCACTCCAAAGTCCTCCCCACAGACTTCCCACTTGGAGAACCATATTGCTAACAAAGACTTTTCTCCGGGCTGCAATCCAACCAGTGGAGGATCTCCTCAGATGAGACCATCATCCGCTGGAACTAACTTCCAAGTTCCTCCCTCAAACAAACCTGCTGCATCGCCCATCTCTGCAGCAGCTCAGAGCAAGAACCAGCCACCGATGCTTCCGGTACCCTTACCCAACATACCTGGCTCCAACTGGCACGCTCAGCAGCTAAAGCAGCTGGCAGCTAGCAAGCAGGTGTCTACTACTAAGCAACAAGTACAGGCTCCCAGCTGGCCGACTATGTCTCCTCCTGGTCTCTCTCCACCTTACAGGGCAGGATCATCCCCACACCATCAACCTTTCAGTCCTCAAAATGTTATGGTGTCTGGCATGCCTGCTAATAATTTACCAGGAAACAACATTCAGAGTCCTCAAAACTCCCTGCTTTCAAGCATGACTTCCAGCAGTACGCCATCCAACGGCCCCTCTCCTCCTTATGGGTCTGAGAAGCTCTCCAGTCCAGCTCTGAACCAGCAGCCCTTCAGCCCACAGAGCTCTATGCTGCCCACCCTGACAGCAGCCAGCTTACCAGCCAACAACATTAAAAGTCCACAGAACAACTTGGTTGCCAGCATGGCCTCCACAAATACTGGACCTTCTCCACCGTACAGGCCAGAAAAGCTGTCAAGCCCAGCTCTGCATCAGCAGCCCTTCAGTCCTCAAGGTACATTAATCTCTAACATCACTCCCACCAGCAACCCCACAAGTATGCAGAGCTCGCTTTTTAAATCAATGACTACAAACCAGTCCAAAAATATGAACATAATTATGCAACAGCCATCCAGTAGCTTACAGCCAGGTCTGGTGAATGAAAGCCCTGTTAGCCAAGACCAGTTTTCTTTCAATAACACCAAACCACTGTCTCACTTTGCCTCAGAGTCAGCTACTCAAAAGATGTCACCTCTGACAGCAGGACAAGGGCAGCAGTCTCTCATTCACTATCTCCAGCAGCAGCAGCAGCAGTCTCCGGCCACGCAGCAGTCCCAGCAGGCTAACAACAGCCAGTTTCTCCAGCAGCAGTTCCGACAGCTGATGCAGCCACATCGGATGCAGAGACACATGCAGCCTGCCACATTGCCATCTCAAAGCAGACAGGTGAGAACATCTCTTCTGTCTTCTAGCGTTTATGTGAAAATACTGAGTCATTTATTTCCCTATCTTTACTCTCCTTTGCGTTTCAAATGTGACATTGCTAAACTTCTGGGGTGTGCACAGTGTATATGTGGACAAGGCAATAACAATGTTCTGGTGTTATCAGAGCCACCTTATTTATTTCTTCAGTTGAAATGTACTGTAATTCCACTATGCATTGTCTCTTCCATCCCAGTGGAGAACTTTGTTCTATTAGGCAAAATACATTTCATACCACTAAAATAAATTATTTTTACATATATAGCTGGTATTGTTATTTAGCTTATATTGTAAGCTGTAGAGGTGTTCCTGTAACATGTTTCCCATCATCCTTTTAGTGGGAATATCTTTTTTTTTTCTTAGTGCCCTTCAACAAATTCATCTCTGTGTTATGCTTCTAGACTAGAAAAGATCAGGTGGGGTGAGAAGTGAAGTTAAAATATGACTCCTTCATGGACAGCAGGTCAAACAGTACAGCTCCCAAAGAGCAGAGAGGCAGACTTGAAATACCTGTTACTAACGTTTGCCAGAAGCAATGCCCTGCTTTGGCTGAGGGCCATTCTCCACCCTTTGTTGATCTGCGATACCATTCGAGCTGGTAAATGCAAAAATGCAGCTGGCAGGAGTAAGACACAGCCCTGATTTCTCTCCAGCAACCTTCTCCCTGAGACTCAAGGAGAAGTGCGGAGTATTAGCTGCGACTACCCCAGATAAGAGAGATTTACTGTGAACGGGGACTTCAGAGCAAGGAAGGGCTTGGGCAGTCAGTCTGAGAGCAGCCTGGGTGTGAGGAATAAATAGCTGTCTTTTTCTTAGGAAGAACAGCAAGAAGCATTGAACCTCACCACCAAAGCCCAAGTACCTTGTTAGGCTGAACCAACATTTTGGAAGCAGAATCCTTCCAGCTGCTTAGCTGTGCACACAGCTGCTCCATCAGCTCCTGGTGAAGGACTGAAACACTTCCCACCCAGCAAACCAGAGGCTGAAGCTCTGCTAGGATCTGCTTGAGAGCATGGTGCTTAGCTGGGGAATACACTCCAGAGTCTGGGTTTCCTTGTTCTTCCCTGCTAAGTGACTGGTTCTTACAGAGGTGGATTTCTTCAATGTAGGTGACTTGGTGTGACCTTCTCCTATGATAGCAATGAGAAGTAAGGGGATAGTTACTAAATGTCAGCTTGTTAGTGGTAAATCAGTGAGGTACATTTCCACTGTGGCACTTTACGATCAACTCACTCTTTTCCAAGTTGTGCACACTCAGTACTCCCTTGCTTTGATACAGCAGCTTAAAACAGACAGCTGGGAAGGACTGATGACTTGCTGAATTTGCTTATCCAAATACGTAACATGTAATGATACCGCGTGTATAGTTCACTTTAAAGGGTTATCAATATAAGGCCTCTAATTCAACAAAGGCCTGAAGCAATTATGTTGCTTGAAGCACATAAGGACCTTGTTTGTGTTCAGTGGGACCCAAATTAAACACAAAGTAGAGGGTCTTGCTGGCTTGGGATCTACGAGTATGGATGTGATTGAAAGTGAGTAAGTTGCTGCAACTTCATGAATCAGGTGTTTTACTCTGGAGGCAGGGTGGGTGAAGAATACATTCATGGTGTTTTACTGCATCTTGGATGATGGCTAGTAAGTTGTTAACTGCAGTAACATGATTACTTTTCATTGTATGTCCATAACCTTTGAGCATATTTTTTTTTCTGGTTCCACCACTGGGTATGTGGAATTGCCACATCCCTGTTAGATTCCTGAGGTTTCTTGTGCCCTAGTTTTCCCTGCTTTGCATTTTTGTCTTACATCTCTGAACCCCCTACATCACTGATTAGCCAAAAAAAAAAAAAGGAGAAAGTTCCTGCAGTGAGTCTCTTTAATTGGCCAAAATCCTCTCTTCCAGCAACTTTCCTAGTGCTCTGTCTGTGCTGCATTTTTAGCTGATTCTCACCGTCAGACAGAGAGTTATTATAATTTGGCGGCTATCAGTAAAGATCAAGGACAGTTAAGACAATGATTACAGGTGATGAGCATTTTACATTTTCAGACTAGTTAGGTAAGCCTATGGTGCCTCCCTCGTTTTACAGGTAAGACTTATTACAATAATTATACACCAGATGACAGTGCTTCAGTTTTACAGTCTGTTGAGCTGCCGAAGAATGGTGGATGTTCAGGAGTGGAACATTTTGTTAGATTTTGATAACTTTACTGCAAATCTCATAGAAGAAAATGGATCCTGAGTGCTGAATTAAAAGAACAATGACACGGAAAAAATATTCTAGGTAGGAAACCTTAAAATTCTGGGATACTTGCTACATTTCTTTGAATCTAGTATGTAGATCTGTTATTTGTCTGCAATAGATTTCTTATTTACATTGAGACGTTGATACTGACATCTGGGACCCAACCTGCTGTGTACCAATTTTACTCCTTTATAGCGACGTAGCTCCAGTGACTGTGGTTTTTATTTCCAGCAGTATACCTGGAGCTTTGCAGAATCTCGGTGCCAATTGTCTCCTGAGGCAGGTGATGAATAGGACTTTTCAGGCATAGAGCAGTTGTTTCATTAAACGACAAAATGTTAAAGATTCAGAAGACAAGGGAGACAACTTCTGCAACTTCAAAAATTAGTAACCTTCCAGTGGAAAATTGCCTTTTTTAGCCTCATTCACAGAAATTTGCTGAAAGAAAAATAACAGCATTCCTTGCAATGTTGTTTAGTGTTTAAAAGTCATCCCCTTACTCTGTGTGTGTATTTGTAAATGTGACTAAAATTTATAAAAAGAAGGCATAGTACTCTCTTCTTTTGAACAAGAGGTGCAGCTTTGTACAGAAGAAAAATGTGGATGGTGGCCAGTTGGAGGGAGAACAAGAAACCATGAAATCTGATCCTTGTAGCAGGCAGAGCAACATGGGGAAGAGAGCAGCGGCTGGGACATAGACCCAGAGGGAGCTTTTTGCCCTTGTTTTAATGTCTATTAAAGCAAAGACTCTGCATTCCAAAAGCTGGGTTACTACTGGCACCTCACAGCTTTAACACTTTTGTAGTGATATATCCCTTAAGCGTAATCAGTCTGCATCCCAGATCCTGTATTGCCTGGACAACTGGTAAATCTGATAAGGGCTCATTTTTTCCCATCTGACGCACGGTGTCTTTATTGTTGAGCATTGATGGATATTGATTGAGGCACTGACAGTTTGCATTCTGCAATATTGCAAAGCCTGGTGGTGCTAACATTGCTCTTGTGGATATGTGCAGGTTTTCATTTTACTCGTATAGGACTGATGCTTGCTAAGTGAAATTATACTCAAAGGTCTGGACTCATAAATCCACAAATAAAGATGGTAGTAAATGCCAGAGAGTCAAAGACGGTCTTCAAAACTATCACACACTGTTTCCTGGGCTTAAGCTTAGCCACTTGACTTTACAGGCTGTTTCTGGGCACGTGAAAAGCTGCATTTGCCCAGGCAGGTTGAATAGTTGGGCATCTCCCTGATTTTCACATCTAAATACAGTTTGTACTTGCAGATCTCCTATTCTGGCATGTCAGATATATTGGGCCCAATTCTGCCTTCAGCAAGGCTGATACAACATCACCACTTCCAGAAGAGCTTTGCTTTTACTCCTGCCAATATAAGAACAGACATGGGTCTTTGCGAATGGAAAGGGTTCCCCAGAAGGCAGGAAAATGAGCCGGTGATCTTTGCAGTTTAAATCAGGCTGGAATAAAAGAAACCCTTTGGGTGGCTGTTATTTTTCCAAGCCCAAGTTAGCCTGAGTTAAAATTTGAGACCCTCAGGGAGGAGGGCTGTATTGCCCACTGCTCTGTGTGTAAAATGTTGAAAACCAAAACATAACTTAAAAGGTTGTTTTGTTGGGGGGATGTAGCTAATAAATAGCTATTGTTTGGGTGGGACACACTGTCCATTTCTGAGCTTCACTTGCGCTGCAGGAACCAAATGTGCTATTCTTAGAGCTCTCCTTGCTGACATCCAGATAGTTGTATACTAGATTGTCAGTGAAGGGTATATTTGTTTCGGCTCCATTGCCAAAAATGATGGTAGAGGAAAAATGATAGGAGAAGAGCCAGAGAGAAAAATATTATTATTTGCAGTAAAAATGGCTATATTTTACTATGTGTGGACTGCATATGAGATAGTGAAGAACATGCTGAAGACTAAAAAAACCTTTGAAAAGGGCTTGACAGTGTTTCTTTAACTGTGGTAAAAACAGCAATACAGTATCTGAGTTGGCAGAGTAAATTATAGGTTGCAGAGAAACACCAAAACCCCTGAGCTAGATTAAATATACTAGGGGGAAAAAATTAAACAAAAAATCTTGTTTCTGAGCATGAGTTCTCTAAATATAGAAACAAAACTGAAGAAGAAATGCACTGTTATAAAGAACAAACTGACCCAGAGCTTAGATGTCAAAGGTTAAATAAATATAATGGAATACAAAATACAGCTTTTATTAATATAAACAGAAATGGTAATACCACGGACTGATTCCTGGGTGTCCTATGTTATGTGAAGTTATTTCTGCCTATGAAAAGTCAGCACACCATGACTGTTAGGTGAGACTGTTCTGATTCAGCAGTACTTCATGTTTATAAGCTCTGATGCACAGTGATAAAGAGTTTGGAAAAGCAGAGAACGCAGCTCACAGCATCTGAGTACATACAGTCCTCTTGTAAGTACAGGGAAAAATCCTGGTTTATTTGGGATTTCCGAGATGTCACAAGGAGACTTCCTAACACATAAAACAACTATGGTATCATGTATTATTAATAAGTCCAAAAGTACTGGCCAGATTTCATCTGCAGTTTCACACCCCCATCCCTTTTTAAGTGTCAAACTTCTCTTTAAAGCCACTTTGAATGAAGTTCCGCTGGTATTTCCCCTTCATTCTCTTTTCTCTTCTCCTCTCTTCTCTTCTCTTCGCCCCTTTTCCCTGGAAAAAGTTTTTTAAATACTATTTATTTTTTTTTCTTTTACTAATGCTGTGGAGAAGAAAAACAGATTTGATTTCAAAGGGCAATGGTAGCACAATACCGAAGGAAAGCCTTTGAGGGACTGGAGAGCATTTGAAGGCAAAGCAACAAGCCCTTCAGCTAATTAAGTGCCTTTGAATAGATGAATAAAGGAAGCTGGTGATGAATCTGGATTACAGAGAGCAATAAGGCTGAGCTTGGAGTTTGACCTCTCCACAGATGTAAAAACATCTTCTTGAATGGTCATTTCTGAATTTATATTTATCCATGCACTTGCAACTGAGTTGATTTTTTTTTTTTTTCCAACTTGGAGATTCTCCCCTCCTTTCTTTCATGAGAGTCTGAAAGGAACCTGACTGAAACTATCGGACTGCCATCTTCTCCCTTCCCCTCCCTCCCCTGTGAAAAAATAATGTAAGATAAGTTTTGGAAAGTAAGGAGTAAACTTGTGGAAAGAAATGGGGTATTTGGCCTCAACATGCCAAGAGTAATACAACGTTTATAGAAGTGCAGTAATCAAGATAAAAAACTTAGTTCACATCTGATCTTCTTAGCCCATTGCTCCTTTGCAGGTTTTTTTAAATCGCATGTGTTGTCGTCTTCTGTTAGATTACAGGTATTTGAAAGCATTTCCCTGTTGTACTGGAGCCCTTGTAGCGATGTCTTAACCTTCCCAGTACTTTGGCTTGTATTTTAAGATGTTCACAGGCACCAATATTCCTAGCAGCTCTGCCTAATGCACTCATCATTCCTTCCAGTTTAGCTATCTGTTGTGCTGAAAGCGCTTTTGGATGCCACATAGCACATCATTAGGGGAAGCAATCTGCAGAAGAGAAGCTTCTAAGTAGACCAAATCTTTCTGAATACCGTGTGGGGAGCATCCTCCCCCACCCTCGCCATCGCCCTCCTTTTGGATCTGAAATTAATGTGGACACTATATGAAAGCTGCAGCACTTTCCTCAATCCACCCGGGTCTTTCCCTTTGTTCTGACCTGTTTAATAAAATGGAAGATGTTCTGCCAGCAATTTAGCACTTAGGACGCAGACAACTCTATGGGAATCTCATGCTGGCCAAATTAAAAACCACTTGGAAAGAAAAAAGAGACTTGGGAGGTACTATAAATACCAGCGAGAGGTGCTGGGAGGTGTTCGAGAAAGTCTTTCTCTTTGTTACCTGCAGGATGGTGAAGGGATGTGTGTGCGGGCTGACATGGTGTTGTCCAGGGTTTTGGTGGAAAAAGACAAGAGGAAGTAGTACTCATGTATTGTGAACATGTAAGTGGAAATGTGACTTATCCCAGAGAAATTTAGGACAAGGTGCTGAATTTCAGCCCGACAGGCTGCTTTTAATGAGTGTCCTGGTGCCCAGGACAGAGGCTGTGTCAGTGCTGTATCCCCCCACTCCACTTCTGGCACAGCCGTACAGCCGTGGAGTGAGTGGAGGAGAGTGTGCCCTCGCACAGAGGTTCTGCATTAACTCAAAAAAAAAAAAAAAAAAAAAAAAAAAAAAAAAAAACCCAT
>NW_009635057.1:5250-11018 GCF_000690535.1 Cariama cristata | reverse complement strand
GGGAAACTGGTAGTATCATGCTAAAAAGTGTCTGATTCATTTGATGTGAAACCATATTCTGACACCCCTTCGTACCAAAACCACTCTGATCCTGCCAGCCTAGGTGGGCAGTTTCTCTCGGGTTTTCTAGGCAGCTTGGTAGCAGTAGTCACAAGTTTTCCTGTGCTAAACATCAGTTGGATCAGGTCCCAACTACAGATTTTCTTGCTTTTTTTTTTCAAGTAGCCCATTTTGCTTTCTTTATTACCACAGAAAACCCCATCCATATGCAGACATCTTTAATTTATAAGCAGTTGAGCAAAAGGTTTTGAACATATATTTTTTCTCAACTGTGCCCTTAGATGCAGTGAAGTTATAAACATCCTAGGATTTTTTTGGAAAGACTGGATGACCTTCGCACTGTTTGGCTTCATAATGAATGCCATAACTTCCTTCTGTGTATCATTCTTAAAAATAACAACATGAAGAGTGGTTAGTGGTGGGTAAGACACACTACTTGCATCCTCACTTACAAGTCCGTGCACCCATAATTCTTCTATTGAAAAGGTGTGCTCATGGCATGGCATACTGATGAATAGCAATGAGAAAATGGTTTCCATGACCCTATTGTACACCCAACTTATTTCATCTGTGCTGTAAATTCGCATTAATATCAGAACATCTTAATTCCATTTTTTCCCACATTTGTGGAAGATAAGTTTGTTCGTTATCTGTATTTTCATTATCTTAGTAAATGGCAGTTTGGGGAGCTTATTTTGAACTAAAAGCAGCCTGGCTTTCAGAGGATGTGCTCACTTCCCTAAAACCATGCCCTTCTTACTACCTCAAATTTGATGCCTAAATTAATAATTAATTTTAATACTTTTTGCAGTGATACTGTGAGAGCATGGTTTGTACCCTTGATTTTTGGGGTAGTTTCTACCTAGTATTGTCTTGTAGTAGTCTAAAATTATATCTGTGTTCGACAAGGCAGAAATACTTACAGAACCAAAGTTTATTTTAACAATTAGAATAAAAAGCAAATAAATGAATAAGAGAGTCCCTCGGATGCTGTTAAATCGTGTGCCTGGCGCCGGACGGCGATTCGGCAGGGTGGGGTGGCTGGAGCAGCCTACTTTGTCCTTCTCTGCTCCTCTGTCATTTCTGCCTCGCTGCAGTAAACGCCGCACACAAAATAAAAGTACAAACATGTTTTGTTTCAGATGCAATACCTAGAAATAACTTTCCTGGTAAAATGAACTCAGTCTCTTTTTTTCTTTTTCTTTGGGCATTTTGGAGAAATTTCAGTGTGTGGGTGGGGGAAAACAAAGCCGTGGCTGTAAACAGGAACTGATATTGTCTGCGTGTCTGAATGGGGAGAGAAACTGAACTGGCCTCGGTGGTTCTCTCGTACATCTGCGAGTCTGGAAACACTGGGATGATTCACAGTTTGCTGATTAATACAGAAGCAAGCAAAATGGTGTGAATTAACGGCCATTACAGAGCCGCGCTGGATGGCAAATATCCCCCTAGAACAAATGATGTTTCACAAAGATTGCTTAGAGGAAGAGGTAATGGGTCTTAAATACAAATTAGAAGCAGTCCCATCAAAGCTGTTAACATTAAGGTTTGAAAGCCAAACACTATTATGAGCTGTCTTCAAAAACTGTATATTTAGGAAGCATATCAGTCTGCCGTGTTGGCTGTGTAATATTTTGGTCTCGAGCACTTTGGACTATTTCAAGCAGGCAGCACTAATAATTGATGGAAATCCACAATCAGAATGTAGCAGCTCTTCTTAGGGCTTTGAAGGCTAATCACTCTATTACGTGTACGTTTTAAAGTTAAACTTTTTATAGCATATATAAAGGCAAATATTATCAGTACGTACTTCTTAAAAGCATTACTGTTAACAAAAAGTAATCCTGTATTACAATTTAACCCTTTGCATATGGGAATGTTGAAGACAGGAAATACATTACTTCAGCATAAACAATAATCTCTATGTAACCAGCAAAACTATTAACATTTCTTATTGAAGTAATGAAAATGCGGTCCTCTAGAGCAGTGTGAGACAGATGCAGATGTGAATGCAAGTTATGGACAAGCTGTGCTGAGCTATTTTTCCCTATTATGGAATTGATGAGAGACCCACAAGGAGGGTAAGCCCTGTAATGTAGGCAAAATAGTATGATATCCCGGGCTAAGACATTACATTAGCAGCCTGATCTTGTAAAGATTCAAACAAACACACCTAAATTTACGCAGTGGGAGGTCATTCCAGGACGGCTACAGGATTATTTCTGAGAGCAGAGTGAATCAAGTACATCTATAGTCTTTGTATGCTCAAGAAAGACCAAAGGTGGAGGAGAAGGATGCAGCAAAGGGCACAGTAATCATTGGCAATGGCATATTAGTGCTGTGACAAAGAGAGAGAGTTGGAAGCTCGGATGCACTTGTTAGTACTTCAGCTCAAGTTTATGTTTGAATTATTTTTGGCTTTTCTGTTGTGCGGTTTGGTTGGGTTTTTTTTCTGGAGGTTAGTACCAGCATTTTGTAAACGTGCCAAACTTTGAATAAGTTTATGTTTTAATCAGTCGGGTGATTATTTGTAGTCCTCTGGGGTTTGTTTTTTACAGTCAGGAATTGCAGAAGCAAAATTTGCCCCTTGCAGAAAGAAAAGCTGCCCCCTCCTCTCGGGCACAGCAATAGCAAAAGCAAATGAGGATAAAAAAATTCTTAACAAAGACTTTTTCCCTCTCTTTTTCTTTTGTGATTGCAGGCTGCTAATGTTAATGTGTTTCTTCCCTTTCCAGAAAGATGAAGACGTACTATCCTGGGATACCACTAGCATGTATCCCTGCCACAAATAAATCCATTTCTCTCAGTACTTAAATATTCAGGGCTTTTGCAAGCTTCTCTTTGCATAATAAATGTGTTTAATATTTCCTTTACTCTCCAGCATTATTAAGTATAAACTGTTACGGTACTGGATTGAAGGGTAGTTTACACGGCACTTGTATTTGGATAGTTTTTTTTCTTTTACCATTGCTCCGAAGGGCGTGTTTGAGTGATGAATGAATGGTCGTATGAGCATTATTTTTTTTGTTTCGTACAACCCCCCTTTTCTCCTCCTTTCCAGCTCTGTCAGGACACTTTCCGCAGCGGCATTTTAGTTTTCTACGTGGAAATGTGGCGTTTAGCAGAATAGATACACAACAAGGATGAGATACTTTTTTCTCCTTTCCCTCTTCTCCCAAGAGATACCCTGTGACTTCCTCTATTAGTCCATTAATCGCCGTAGCTCAAAATTCAGTCTGATCAAAGGAGCAGAACGAGGTTGAAAAGTGCAGATTCTGGCAGTTGACTTGACTGTTGAGATTCCCCGCTGAGCTCATTTAGAGCTGGAATTAAGCTATTCCTGTTTTTTTATTTTTCGTCCTTGGCTCAGCAGTAGCGCTGTGCCTAGCACCGCACCGGGGGAGTGCTGAAGGCGGCCGTTCCCACAGCCCGGACCCAGCCTGCACCAGAGCAGCCTCCAGCATCTAAAGAGCTGAATCTCCCTCTGCCAGGAGAAAGCTGAGTAATCTTCTCTTAGTTTGATAAGAAGGTCTGTCTTTAGATTGCGTTAGTTATTGAACCGCAGAAAAAGCGGAGAACCCGTTAACTGAAGGTGCCGTAGTAAATATTGATGATTCTGTGTTTTTTAATTTAAGCATCAGGTTTTCGTCTCTTGCAGCTCTCTTTACCAAGGTTGGTGCGCATGTTATGAGTGGGAAGGAAAGACTTAAAACAAAAAATGTAAACGGGAAATTTGTAAACATCATGAAGTTTCTTGTAAAAGTTTTCTTTACGACGTAATGACTCAGTTAAGGAATACAGTTGTCTTTAATTCCTATTTATACGTGCAGTTAGAAACTGGTGCTGTTTTCTCTCATTAGTAGTCTTGTTGGTTCTTGTTTGCTTAAGGCAAAAATGCAGACTGCCCATACCTGTGTTGTTCATTCGCTGCAGATTAACATCTGATTTTGCAATCCTTACACATCTCAAATTCCTATTGATGTAACCGGGAGTTACAAGTTCTCCAGGAATAGTGTTGGACTCTTGCTGTCATTGTTTGTGATTCTACAGTTCCCCAAAGTATGCTAGTATTTCTCAAACAGAGGTAGATTCATTTGATGTGTAAGTTCTTATCTCATTAAAGTGAATTATTGTTACTGAAATGTAAATGGCATTCTATTATCAGAAAATATTATGTATTTAATGGTTTAAGAGTGCTTAAGGTCAGCAAGAACAGAGAAATGCCGATAACATCACCATAGACTGTGTGATGGTCCTGAAACATGAGTAAATCTTTAACTGAAAAAAGTTTTGCTAGACATATCAGTGTTTTCCCATAGTTTAGCACTTTATCTAAAATCCCCAACATTTATTTATGTTGTATTTTACTTTAGGAAAAAAAAAAAAAAGAAAAACTGACCATTTAATAAGAACTTTTTTAATTAAGAAAAAATGTTGGCAGTGAGGGGGGAAATGGACACGTCCATTTCATGCCCAGTCTAGAGTCTGAGCTTTTTCCTACATAGGTGGCATATATCTATATATCTATACATTTTAATTTTAAAAAGAACTGTGACCTTCATCAGAGACCCTATGTGGAATAAAATTAGAAAGGAGCTCCTGACTTGGATGTGCCGTTCATTCTGGGTTGACACAATATATAAAACTATTGTGCTTTAGCTTACAGAGGTTTCCTCAAATTTCATACTTTATGAAACATTTGTCAGTATGGTGAGCTAAAATCTTACTCTCTCTGTAATTTCTTATTTTTTCTGCTTATGATAACAGTATTGAGGCTTTTCATAAGATGAAATGCTATCTAGCTGCCTTTAAAATGCACATTTTTGCCTATTTCTGTCTTGATTAAGCTAGAGGGAGGGTACCTACCTGCTGTCTAGATTACTGTCAAACTTAACCAAAAGTAAAGTTGAATTGTACTCTGTTCGCCTAACAGAGCCTATTTTCTCCTTCTGGCTGGGTACTAAAAGGCTTTTACTGCTGCACTAACATTTTCCAAATAAAATGTTTTTGCCAATTTCTGAAGAAATAGCAGAACAAGTACCACCTTAGACATGCTGGAAGGAGTCCTTCACCATGGATTATAAACTGAAACAGTTGGCCAGAATAAGGAATTAAAGTAATCCCTGATATTAGGAACATGAAAATGAGATGACCTTCTGTATGTGTCCTGTGTGAGTTTCTAACCCAGTTGCGCTATAGGCTCCCCTTTATCGCTGTTCTTCCTCCATACTTTTACTCTGCAGAAAACAAAAGACCAGCCATTCAGCTGGGAAACTGGAACACATGCTTGCAAATATTACAGACTTTAAATGCATTGTATTTTTAACAGTAGTTCGTGATTGGAATGACAGGAAGGAAATGAGCAGAAAACATCCTATTCTATCTCTATATAAAATCTTGCTTGTGAAAGATACAGTTACCACAATAATGATCGGACGCTAATTGATTCATTGTGCTGGGAGACAAGTGCTGAACGGAGGAGCCAGCGGGGTCATTTTCTTGCTCCAACTCCACTTTGGTTGTTTGCTGAGGAAGGGCAGGAGAGGGTTATAAAGCTGCTGCCACTACATTCAGCGCATGTTTTTCTCAGAAAAGAAGAGACACCGCCAGCCAAGATCTCTTTCCTTTGGAAATTGTGGCTGGGAAGGGCCCCTTTGGCTCGGCAGACAAAGTGGGCAGTCAGACAGCCCCTTTCCTGAATCCCAGGC
>NW_009635057.1:0-5225 GCF_000690535.1 Cariama cristata | reverse complement strand
CAGGCTGAATTAGATTGCCTCCTGCTTTGGACAGTAAGGCAGAGAGGCAGGCTTAATTGCTTTGCAGCTGTTCATTTTTTCCCCTTCTCCCTCCCCTGCCCTCCTCTCCCTCCTCCCAGCTGACCCCGGCAGCACCCACAGCTCTAGCCCCAAGGAAACCTCCCCAACCTGGGGAGAAGTATCAGAGGTTTCTGGACTCCTTTTTATCAGCCTTTATACCCTTCCTGCAGGTCCAGCAGAAAACGGGAAGAGAAAGGAAAGTTATTAAGGAGAAAAAGACTATTCGGCGTAGCCTAGTAATTTGTCGCTTTTTTTCTGGGTTAGTTTGTATGCTGGTTTCTGAACGCCGCTTGTGGCAAGGGGCAGGCTGGGACAGGGACAGGGCAGCGACAGGCAGACGTCTCGGGTGGCATCTCCTTGGGAGAAGCAGCTGGGTGTCGTCGCTGGCAGGTCCTGGCATCCTATCCGAGTGGACAAACCGGGAGAGCCTTTGGACGAGCCCCCTGCAATGTGGCACTCCCCGCCGCAGGATTTACGAGACATTTGAGATTTCCTCTCTGGAGCTGCCATACCCTTTACGGAGATCTCCCAGACTGCTGCCTGGCGGCGTGAATGTCAGTTGGGGTTGATTTGGTGGTGCTCTTACCAGGAAAAGAGCCTCGACACTGAAATGTTCTTGACCTGACTATTAAAGGAAAAACTTTTTTGAACCTCGGAGAACTTGCAGGGGTCTCCAGCCTTCAAAAACTGGCTCAGGCCAGACTTGCAGATTTGCATGTATCTCATAATCCCAAACTGTCTGAACCTCATGTTTGTTCAGGAAACAGAGTTTGTTTTCTTAATTGCTCTCACTCCACTCCCAGATTAAAAAATTTAAAGATGAGTTTCCGTGCCTTAGCAAAGAGACTGTGGTCAGCTTTCAGCTCACCTGCTTTGCAGAGAGGGGCTTTGCTCCTCTGCTGCTCAGCCAGCCTTCCTGGGCCTGTTCACCTCCAGCAGCAATGTCAAGCTAACCCAATTTTGCAGCTGGTATCAAGTGCCAGAGGCAAGCTTTGTAGATGTCTCTTTAATTCCTGCACTTGTAGAATTTAGTGTATATTTTCCCTCCAGTTCCACTGACTCACACAGTCCTTGGGGGCGGAGGCAGGGGGAGAACAAGAAGGCTATAACCCAGGTCTAATTTACTCATCTGGTAAAGCCAGTCGTCAGCGAGCCTTTCCCCTCTCTGTCCACAAAGATAGTCCCTCTCGGGCGTCTGTTTGGCCTCCCAGTTATAATTATGGCATCAGTAGTTTTGTACTTGACCGTCCTCCTAGGCCAACTGCATCTCCTCTGCCGGGGTGTCGTGTCTGGGTGATAGCATTAAAACATGAAATGCCCAGTGAGCCGACAGTACGGCGCAGGGCATGCGGCCCCGTGTTGTTCGGGAACACAGGCTGTCATGGCATGCTAATCTCTTTACAGGGGACATATTTGCTGCTTATTTTTTATGATATCCTTAACAGCATAAACTAGAACTTGAGGTGGGCACCGGTGTAGGTTTTTGGCATGTTCCTTTTAAGGCACAAAACTGTAATGGGGATCTTTGCTCAGGGCCACTGGAGAGATGGAGGGTGTCATTCCTGGAAAGGTAGCGCAGCTACCAGATGCTTTGGTGGTCAGAGGGATTTGTGTCTGTAAAAAGTGGATTTAGAAATAAGGTACAGTAGCATGTAAGTGACTTTTTTTTTTGGTTTGGTGGTTGGGTTTTTTTTCCCTAATCTGTTCAACATGCAGCCTACAATAGCTCTGCCAGTTAGATGTGAATTAAAACCGGCTCCACAAGGTACAAAGGCTCTCGAGCCTCATTGCTGAGACCGGAAATTCATTGTGGCGTCCTGATTAGTGCTGGTGAAATCGGAAACCCTTCTCGGGGCAGATAACAATCTCGTAAATGAAAATATAACCTGTTAATCCTGAATTTTAACAAGGATGGTTATGCAACTCCAGGCCAAATCCAGGATGTGTCCTATCCGTGTGCCCCTTGGTCAGAAAGGATTTGCTGATAGAGAAGGGTGGGATTGCACCCCTGCAGTACCCTCTGCCAAAAGCACCCCTGCTTTATGCCAGTTCTGTGGCCAGAGGCAGGAGCAGGGGTGCTGGGGGGTGAGGCTCGGTGCAGAAATTGGGGTTCATGTGTTGAGGCCGACTCCTCTGAAGCTCTTGGCTGAAGTATCTTAAGATGGGGCCTCTAATTTTGCTCCCCATGCCAGTCACTGCTGTCAAAGGAGGGGTGGTCTGGGGCCATCCGTGCTTTTGCAGTCCCGTAATAGTCCCTTTGATTATGGGTAACAATAGATTCTGTTTTTTCCTATGTTAATAACAAGTTCCAGGGTATAAATAACTCTGCAATTAAAACAAAACACCTAACGATTTGCCATTTAACACCTATGCAGTCTGCTGGAGACTCGGCTGTGCAAGGAATTTTTTCTTCTGCCCTCAATATTTTATAATTGTTTTACAAAGAGCACATGGATGCTCCGGTCATTAAGAAATGCCAACCAAGGTACATTGTGGCACCAGGGAACAGAGAACAAATAGCTACGCCTGTGCTCAGGCTGTGGAGAGCTCTCCTTTTGGAGGTGCAGCCATGGTTTGTTTGATTACTTCTGTATATTGACTTTTTTTTTTTTAAGAAAAACACAGTCAGGATTTCTTTATTGTAGGCCTCATTAACTCCTTCAGAGACTTTGCGATGTCAGTTGATCAGAGCAGCACACACGTGGCCGTGTACTGCAATCTGAAACACCTCTGCCGCTCTGCTGCATTTGGGTGTTTGCAGGCAGATGCTGCATGTCCCTTGCTTTGTGCATTTGGAAGAGCCGGTCTATATGTAAATACAGGTGGAAATGGGCCTGGGGACTCTGATCGTGTTGGCCAAGGAGATAGGGGCCGTGGGGAGAGAGGAATTCACCTCTGCTTTCAGTGGGGAGGCATGGACCGCCGTCTCTCATCGCCTGTGATGGCTGGCTGTGATGTGTTTGATGTGGAGCCTGCGAATGGAGTTGCTTAAATACACAAGCGTGCCTAAAAATGTAAAAATAAAAGCAGTGCTATTTTAAGACTCTAAAATCAGGGATTATAAATAGCCCAACTGGTGTGTTACTCCTGGCTGGGTGTGTCGGTCCTAAAACATCACCACAACTGTCACTTCCCTTTGAAGTAGCTTGTCAGCTAATGACTGCAGCAATGGAGCTTCCTCTGCATTTCCATGTTCTCTTGATAAGCAGAGGTCAATGATAAGATGCTCTCCAGGCTGACGAGTCCATCACACAAGCCCTCGCTTGCTGGCTTTGGCCTGTGAGGACACACAAATGGAAAGGTGGGTGCATGCTGGCGGGGAGTGCTGCAGAGCTGGGATTCAGTGATGGGAGGGAGCATTGGCAGGGTAAAGCGGATCTTGCTCTGCTGAGGACAAGCTGTGGAACCGGGGCTGCTGAACCCTGGACAAAATGTAAAATAGTTGTGTGGTTAAGTGCTGGTTGGAGACTTGTGAGATGTGGGTTTATCACTCTCCGTTGTCAGCCGCCTTCTGTGACTGGTTGGGATTCTTCTTCTTGCTCCCATCATTTAGGGTCCTCCTGTGGCCAGTGGAGGAAAAGATGTTGAGAGGGTAATTTTACCTCACCCTAATGTGCACCTCTGAGATCTGATGGATAGTCTGTGGTGAGGGAAGCCCAGACAACACGCTTAGGCTTGGCCCTTGTCTGCTGGAGGTACCTTTGTTCTCCATCTTTGGAAGCAGCAGCAGCTGTGGTGATCCAATATACAAAAGCCTGTGAAGTTGAAAGTCATGTAGGTACCTTAAACAGCTGACTTTCTGACTCTCAGAAAGCATTTTCATTTCTGTCTGTTTTTCTAGTGCAGTGGCTGGAAAGAAGTACCTTTGATGGTGTTCCACTGCCTCAGTACCGCGGGCGAGCGGCTGGGGGACAGCCTCTTCTCTGGCAGCTGTTTCCGAGAGGAATTCTGGCTGACTCCTGCACCGAGTAATGATATGTTTATTTGCAATATATGGAGCCAGGAGACGTCTCTGGGTGATAGGGATCTGGAAACTAGTAAACAAAAGAAGGCAAGGTTGGAACTCAAACTGTAAGAAGGCTTGTTTGGGTCTAAAGAAAACAACTATAAAACCAAATAATGATGGTGTTCAAAAAGGTCTGCAGTGGTGTATCTCAGGACAAGGTGCAAATGTATCTGCCAAGCCCCCGAACTGGTAGGATGCCAAAATCTGGGTTATTCTTACAGGGAGCTCTAAGCAGTCTGTACCCAGAAGGTGAAGAAAAGAGGGCTTGTTGGCTGCTCCTTCTTTTCGTAATAGATAGAAATGGGCCAAGAATCTCTCCTGGTGTAGCTGAGTCTTCCCCAGAAAGGGGGAGCTTATTTCGTGTTCTCGCAGTGAAGAAAAGCTTGCAAATAGGCTGTGTCTAGCATCAATAAAAGAAGCAAGACACCCTGATGTCTGAAGGTTTCCAACAGTTCAGGCTGAATTCTTCCTCCATAGCCTGCTTGTAACACAGAGGAGCCGTGTCCTGACATGATGCTCCCATAGTGCAGAACAAACCACTTGTATTTCATGGTGATAGAGAAGATGATTTCCATCAAGAAATGAATGGGGACAACAAAAGTGACAAATAAAAGATCTTACAGGTTCAAAACAGATAAGCCGACAGCTCCGTCTTCAAACCTGGATGTCTTGAACTAACCACCTCAAAACAGTATTTTGGCAATCTTCTGACCGCAATGGGTACCGACGTCCTCCACACTGCTGACAATCAGGGAGCTTCTGGGGGTGCCCTGGGCATGGATAGGAAAAGTTACAGGGAGTGCCAGGTCAAAAATTAAAGCCTTTGTCTGAAAGTGAAGTTGTTACTTCGGTCTGAAAATGGGGATGACTTCCATTGCTGGCTGTGGTCACAGTTGCTCCTGGAGGGCAACAGAAGGACTGATTTAATGCTCCATGTCTTTTTTCTTTTACACTGAACTCTTAATTATGCCTGCATTTCACTGCAGATTAGCAGGGAGTGCGGTCCGGAGCCCAAGACCCCTGGGGTGCAGCAAGTGCCCAGATCTCCTCTGCCCTGGCCCTGGGGTGTGTTTACGGACGAGATCGGTGTCTCTGCGAGGATGCACACACACACACACGCACGCACGCACACCGTTAGGGTATGAAGAAGCTCCGTTTG